>NW_025534403.1:0-204955 GCF_020615455.1 Coregonus clupeaformis | reverse complement strand
ACTTTATGTTTGTTTCTACCCCCATATGTAACTCTGTAGTTGTTGTTTTTATCGCACTGCTTTGCTTTATCTTGCCAGGTCGCAGTTGTAAATGAGAACTTGTTCTCATCTGTTACCTGGTTACAAATAAAGGTGAAAAAAAAAAATAAAATAAGATTTCCTGTACAGACAATATTTGTTATAGATTATTCCAGCAGATGGAGCTCATACTACTGGTATATTACTCTTGAGCAGTAGGTGTATCTCCAAATCCTGTGCATTTTACCAATGGCCTCGTTTGCCATGACGTATTTCCTGGGGCTTTGTGACGTGGACCCCTCAGCTGTTTTGAGAGGGTTCATACAATCATGTTTATTTATTTTACTTTGTAACCATTAACAATGTAGTATGGTAGTTGTAAGAGTATATTCGATTAATTAGTATATCGAAGAAGCCAGGGGATCAATGCATAATGTAAACGGGAACTGGTAAACATATAGAATAAACCCTCCTAAGGCATTGGAAAGTTTCCCGATTATTGAGGCGCTCATGAGGAGTTTTGTACTGGTGTGCCTTCGTTCCTGGAAGAGGCCAGACTAGTTGGTTAGTGCGTGGAGTGTGCTTTGCCTGTCATCGGTATTGCCTCGTCCCTATCTACGGAGACACTCAGGCTGTAACTGTGTCCGCTAGAAGGGCATCACGAGCCTGGCTGTAACGTTAGCTGAAACATGACGCCGTCGACGTTGATCCCGGTTGTTGTTGTTCTGTGGAGTGAGTTTGTTTGAAATTATATTCCGATTACCGTCCAAATCGGAACGATCAGAGAAACAGAAGGCTGGAATTAGACACAGGAGAGAAATTGGGTGAAAGAGCGCGTGCTCTGAGCGCCGCAGAAACGCAGTAAGCTACATTGTATCAAGTAGTTGTTGCTGATAACGCGATACAGTGTTACTTTACTGAAATACCAGCGGGAGACGATTCAGGAACGTCTTGTATTCGAAGTTTATCGCCCAGCCGTATGCAGTTGTCAAGGACATTTGTGGTAAGTTGTCGGTTTTCTTAGCAATAATAAGCAATTTCTGCTATGAACCACAATTGTTGTCATAAAATTCGATTAAACTTGAATGGTTTAGTGAAACGTTGGATAACTTTGTGAGCTACGAGCAGAAGTTTTCTTTATAGCCGAACTGGGCATGTTGACTCACTGGTATGACTGTCAAAAGAGGAGATATTCAATGTTTTGCGCCCAACTTTAACCCTCCTGAAAGATTTTGATTCGATTGGAATTGTAGTTAGGCTCCTTATGATTTGAAGAAGGGTCTATTCATTGGAGAAAACGCTAATACTGTAGCCTTGCTACTGTATATGATTAAGCATTTTTCATGGTAATTTAACACTTTCCTTATGGTAGAGCATATGAATTGTCTGCAAGCAGCATACAGTGGGGTGTTAGAGGAGACCAAGACAGGATATTGTAGTGTGCTGTAAATTAAAAACCTTAGGACCTGGATACTCTGTGGATTGTGATACGAATGTATTGTCTAATCACATATTCAAGTGATTATCACCTTTAAGTGCCCTTATCATGTTTCCATGTTAGTGTGTGTGTCAGAGCCTGGCTGTCCTCTCCCTGAGTTCCAATTTGCCTTTGGAAAAATGCCAATTGGGAAAATGCAAATTGTGCAAATAACAACTGGGCTCTGAGAAAGTTTGTTCCTGTTTGTGAGATATGTTGACTTTCTAGCCATTCCTCAACTCCTGAGCCAGTGGCCATGTTTTGATTGCTAGTAGGGAGACCTAACACCTCTGGCAGGGGAAAATGCTGAAGGGTTCTAACCTTGGCCACTGGTCTGTTATCTCCTGTCAAGGGCAAGAGCAGCATCACCACCTCCATCTGCAGTTGGACCTACACCTGGTGAAATTATCACCCTAGGATGTAATGTGTTTTCTATTTGGCCTTTGGTGACCCTTTTTGATAATTTCAAGCAGAGTTATGAAATGTATGACTACTTTTTTACTGATTTTGATTCACATCTATCTGTTATCGCTTGTGCAGCTTTATAATAGTTGCTGCCAAACTTTGACGTATGGTATAATTTACTCTGCTAACACTTATGTGCACTGGCAGCAAGATGGCTGGTTTCCCACTTTCTCCTGCGAGCAGTAAAGTAGTTGAGCTTTTGTTATTCCATGGTGTATGGTTTTTATACTGACGTTAAACTCTGGCTGAATGGTTGAGTGCCCAGATGAGGTCACTAGGGGCGGGTGTACTTTGAGCCATGCGTGTCTGTGAACGTTAAAGGGAGGCTTGGGGAAGGTGCACTCCTCTGTCTGTGTGTGGGCTGCCTCTGCATCAGATCGGACTGCATCAGAATCATAACAACAACAGTAGTCTGAAGCACAAAGGTGAGCTGCATATCTTACAGCTGTTTTTCCCTTGAAAGTGTTATGCTGTTAAGACTGTAGTTTTCTTTAGGGCATTCAGAGAAAACCAGTGCCTGTTTATATTTAAGAGTATAATTACATTTTTATTCAGATAAGTATTTTGTCTTGTTTGTAGCCTCTTAAATTGGAATGTTTTGGTCTCTGAGCTCGACAAACAAGTTGTTTTGCCAGAAGCTAATTATCACTCTGACCATGTGGTTTAGCAGGTTTTAAGCCAATGCTTAATCTGGACCTCTACATTGTGTCTTTAGCATTGCAAAGAATTCTCTAAGTCTAGCATAAATATTTGGGCATGAAGAAGCTTTGGTGTGCCCGAATAAATAAATGAACCGTGGAGAATCAGACTGATTTGTGCCCATCTCAGAGGAACGATCTGACTATACAGACTGTCTAGCTTTGTGTTTGCTGCTCTGATAGCACTGGCTGCAGTTGCAGAGCAAACTCCTCTCCTCTCATAGTTGTGTGGAGGCACCGCAGCTCTTCTGCCCTGCAGGGTTCCACATGCACTGAGGTTTAGGGAACAATGGGCAGAATAGTGTGTCTGAGCGTGATATAATGGCTTTCGTGTTGCTTAAATGTTTCTCATTTCTGAGCTAAGGCTTTTTCATTTCTTTGCCAGGCATTTTCTTCTCAGAACCTTTTCTGTGAAACTAGGAATGTCAGTCATCATTGTGGAATAATAGGAATGTCAGTTTCTTGAGCTGTCAATCCTGGCATATTCCTGCTATTGTAACACAGTGTGGTACTTTTAGTCATTTTATAGTTACAATTGCATTGTATTTGGTGGCTTTGGCCAAGTGTTCTGTCAGAATAGTACATCAGTTCTGAAAGCTGAAGTTGTTCCACCTGAGTATTTTCATACTGCTACTTTTTGTAGAGCTGTTTTTGAACTGTTTAGTGATGAAAAGATTCATCACCCCCTCTATAATAAAAAAAATATATGTAGCTGGCCATTACAACAGCAGAACTAGGCATTACATAAAGTGTAAATGTTGCTGCTTGTTAGGCGGGTATGTTTTGTCAGGTCTATTAGAACAGCTGTAACTGTAGAACACAGGGATTTGACAGCCACTCTGCCAATGGATTTCACAAACCCTAGTGACTAGTAGAATTTTAACTTGGTCTTTGAAATGTTCTCATTGAATTAAATAACCTGGAATGCATCAAATGTTTATTCAAATAAGTATTTTGTCTTGTTTGTAGAATGTTTTGGTCTCTGTTGAGCTCGATAAACAAGTTGTTTTGCCAGAAGCTAATTATCACTCTGACCATGTGGTTTAGCAGATTTTAAGCCAATGCTTAATCTGGACCTCTACATTGTTTCTTTAGCATTGCAAAGAATTCTCTAAGTGTATCATAAATCTTTGGGCACGAAGAAGCTTTGGTGTGCCTGAATAAATGGTTATTTTATGCATTATGTAATGTTATTTGTGATGGAATTAGGATACTACAGTACAAACCTTTAGTAATGAGTAAGTGTATGAGTCAGTAGGGATTTTTCCTTATCCCTATAAATTGTCTGAAAGGCGCAGTCAGAAGTAGTTTTATTTGGAGAATAGTTATTTGTAACTAACGGCCAGTAGGCCTATAGCTAGATCAGTATTGAAGAGATTTTAACTATGCCATGCTACTTTGTACCTCTGCCTGCTATTTTAAGCTTTAATTAGTTGAATCCTCCAGGATTTTTCACCCAGCTTCTCATTTAGCATATTCATGCCATGCAACACTATCTCTCTGCTTTGTTTCTGCATTTCAAGACATTGTCTTTTTTCCAGACGCACTGTAATTTGCATTTATTGGGTTTCAATTGCCAAAAGTGCTTCAAAGGGGAGCTGAGCCTTGCATGTTTTTTCATATTTTCTTCTTTCAAATTTCCTGTGTGGAGCTTGAGCCTCCAAGGTTCCTCAGACAGAGCCCCATCCCAGCGGAGGTCTCATAACTGACTGACTGACCGACTGCCAATGGGTAACACTCATCCTAATAGGGACGACCAGCTGAAATCTCCCCATCACTCTCTCTCTCTGACACTCTCCATGACTCATCATCATCATCCGATTTCCTTTTGAAAGACCGAGCTGGAAATGTAAATGTTATGTTCTATAAAAAATATTATTTGAAGGTTGAGGAACGGGTAGGGCCAGTGTTCTTTGTAGCTGTTTGGGAAAGTAATGGAAGAACGGACGTCTCAAAGCAGCCTCAACCACATTCTCTGAAGTCAGCTGGGCTGCATTTCTTAATTGGTTTCACTCTGAACACCTCTCATACTAGTGGTTAGGGATCTCTATGGGGTTGGACAGTGTTTTCATGATTCCGGTTAGACTAGTTATTGCTGGGTGACTTCTAGTCATTGCTGGGCGAAACTGAAGTCTTCTATCTTGGCTTACAGAAGGAGAGTGAGAGGGGAAGTAGAGTAGGAAATGTGTGATCCATAAGCTTTGCATAATACATGGTAAGAGACATCCACCACCTCCAGTGCTGAGAAAAGCCAGGAAGCAAAGTTAGGAGGAAAATAATATTTAAACCGTCATGGATTTGTTGTTAGTTTGTCAGGTGAACTGGCTGTTGAAAAGTCTGTCAGACACACAGTCTGCATTTGCAATCAACATTTTCATGCTATAGAAATTGGCACAGACTCTGTTTCCTTCAACTAATGATTGCTATTTTCTTTCAAAGTGCCTTTTGTAATTCCAAATACAATATGTGTTTAATTGTCATAGCTTCACTGAAAGGGAGAAGTAAGGACCTTGGACTCCTTTAACTAAAAAGTCAGTCAAGTCCATTGTTAATCTGGTATTGTTCCCCTGTAAATGTTGACATCTTCACGTCACTCCGCTCTCCTTTTGTAATGCTGTTGTCATGGTTGCGATGTAACAAGTCAGCCAGCTTTGGCAGGATTGACTTCCCTCTGACAATACATGCTGCTTCCGCTCACTATTACAGCGCTCTGAATAGCAGCTGTAAGAGTTGTTTTTCTCATTGTGCTGAGCTCTGCTACACGTTTGTAACGCTCTCTTTCTTCTTAGGTGATCCTGGTGCAGTGACTGTCCTGTGCCGTCTCTCTGCGCCCCTGTATGTCCCCCGGCCACCCCCGGCCTGTCATAGAGACACTGAGCTCAGGGACTGCGCTGCTGTAGGACCCCATGGCTCTGGGCCCTACATCCTCCTCCATGGGCCCCTGGTCCTGGCTGGCTGAGCGGCTAATGCTGGGGCCCCTGCTGGTCCTGCTGGTGTCTGGGCTGGGCATGGCCCTTGGTCAGAGGGTTTACACCAACACATGGGCTGTCCATATCGCTGGAGGACCAGACGAGGCTGACCGCATTGCCGGTAAACACGGCTTCGTCAACCATGGCAATGTGAGTTGTTGGGTATTCTTCACCCTCTTTTGTTTGTGTCTCTGTGTTTTGTCTAAGTGAATGATTAGGGAATATCTACTACAGAAAGTGCTGATCTAGATCGCTTTTCCCACATTGCCTGTTAGTGCCAAATTACCTGACCCCAAATTGGCTTAAATATTTATTAGACTTGGAAGTTGCCAGCCTCTGAGGCACTTGGAACAAATTGAATTACGTTATCACTTTACTAGAGCAGAAAAAATACTTTTCTTTAAAAAAATATTATTTATGGGAGTAATATTGAGAATGTTGTGTGGTATTTATGTCCTACATAACTTGTAAAATGCAGTGCTTCTGCTGGATATTTAGGCTAAATATTAGTGTACCAGAGGCAGTGGTCCTTATAGAAACCCCTTGATGACTGTTTAATTTCAGTTAATCCATTCCAGAGAAATGACTCACCCAAACAGACTAAACACATTTACCTGAATGACTGCAGCATTGCCTTTCTGGGTAAGATGTATCTTCTGTTACTCTCTTACTGAGAGTGGCTGACCACAACCTCAATACGAATCACACACCTGTGTGTGTCTGTGGAGATCTCTGTATTGTCCTGAAAGCGTCACTCATCACTCTGCTTTTCACACAGCTTTTAATCTCATTGCTTAAGGGAAGGAGGCCTTCAAAGTCCACCATATGCTCAGCCTGCTGTTTTGTTTCATGTAAATGAGATCATCAGAATATGGCCTCCCTATCCTCTCTGACATGTTAGCATTCTCAACACTACCACAGTCTTCCATGCTTTTCTGTTCAATGAAACATCCCACAACCCTTTTTCTGTGGTGGTCTTCCTTTGTCGCAGATGAGAGGCAAGTCATGGTACATTTCATGTGGTGTTAACATAACTTTTTGAACTAGCCATCAGACTCTTCCCTCTAGTCTCCTCAATGCGCTGTGTTGTGGCATTGTTTGCATAGTGGAGCTGTGTGTTTGTGTCAGGAACAGATGATCTTACAGGAGCTTCCTGACCGGAATGCGCAATCAGAGCGTGGGTGAGATGGGACTTTGAACTGGGAATTGCACAGTGTGGATAATGGAAGACAAACAGGCAGTGGCAGGAATGGGACTCTGATCCTATGAGCAGCACCACCAGGGTTTAGGTTTTCACTGTGCCTCTCCTTCCTTCCGTTTTGAGGACAATCTATGAATAATTAAGCTCTCCTTTTGTTGGGGGGGGGGGGTAAAATAAATTTAACATTTCCTGTTTGTAAGTGGGCCATTATATTCTCTGGTTGCTCCATCAGAAGACTTCAATGGAAGTATGATGAGTAGAATTACTTTTTTAGTCTCTGTCATTTCTGCATCCATTTCACATTTAACTTTTATAGCTTCCTTCCTGGTTAGGCTGTATCCTGCTAGTCAACTAGTTCTAACTTCTTCCAGTTAGAAGTCATTCATGATGCATCTGGTCATGAGATAGATCTCTGTGTGTAAGATAATTATTCTTCCGGTGACATTATAAAGTGATACCTTTAGTTGGGTGTTTTATCATTCTGACATGTCTCTCTGTTATGGATGTTGCCTACTGTGGAACTGTAGTGGCTGTGAGTCAATTTCCTTTAAAAGGCCCTTTTGCCTAAAGGTTTATTTTATACTAATGCCATGGGCAATAATGTTGATTTATCAAAAAATGATCTGAATCACATAGTAAACATCAGTTTAGACCTTTTTAGAGCTCAGACAGACTCAATAAAGGTTGCAAATGGAAAAAAAGAAAATATCAATGGTGTCTGAAAACTCACCCGAGAGAGATGAAATAAGATTGCTTAATCCCTTTGAGGAAAATATGTTGTGGAAATAACTGGGGAGGATTGTGAAATCACTAGCTAGCAAGGAAACACACAAAATGGTTGCAAGAAAATATTCTCTTTTTAGTTGATTTATTTATAATATGTTTACATGGGGTCCATCAACAGATTCTATTGTGGGCTATGGAAAGGTCAGACGATAAACCTTCCCTCCCACTGACTCCTGGTTTGTGTTTAGTGGGTGTATAATGTCAGTAATTGGTAGTGGTGTGGGCCTGTAGGCTGACGTGTGGGTGACTGATTGGTTCTAATGGAAAGGTGGACCCAGTAATTCTTCCTTCTGAGGGAATCTAAGGAGAGTTTAATCAGCCTGCCCTGCCAGTGTGACCGGAGACCGGCCCTCACGTGGTAGTTAGGTTACCTCGGACATGAAGCCAGGCTTCCTGCCCTGGAGCAGTCTTGGCCTGTGGGTCTCTCTTCTCTCTGTTGACAGATGTTAGGCCTCTCCTTTCTATAGACTAGACCCCACCACTCTTCACAGGGCATCCATTTTTGATTAGGGGCCTGTATTCCAACCGACAGCATTTCTTACCGATCATCAGGAATGTTGTTTATGCTGCAAGACACCGAGTGCAGACTAATCAGTAATCTCACTGTGAAATGTCCATTGGCTTTGTTTTTACTGTGATTACTGGTAAGCCATTAACTATGTGTTGGCCATAAGGGAGTAAGGACTCCAGACATGACCATTAGAGACACTTACTCAGACTGTGTCCAGGAAACTGGAGTGAGCTGTGTGTGGGCCTCTCTGTCTGTATGACTGCTGAGTAGATTTGTCCCATCACCATAAAGGGATCTGAACATGATGGAGACTTAAAAAGCTGTTTTGAGCCAAAATGGTGAAATAAGTTTAGGGCCTCACTCGGTTGACCAGAGCCAAGTTTAGCCAAGCCTCATTGGTCAGATCAGTAACTCTACTCGGCTAATGTGCTTTACTCTGACCTTTTGCTCTGGCAAAAAACACAATATTTTCTCTACATGGTTATACCTGGCCCAGCCCCAGACCTACAGTGGGAAGGGACATGCTGTAATGACAACACTTCAGCTTTTATAAGCTCTTGTCCTCCACTTTAGAGTTGGCAGAGTCTGGAAATTGAGTCTGAAATGTAGTTAGTTTTCTCTCCGCAGCAGTGTGGTATTTGAGTCTTCTCAGACATTTAGATTGCTCTTCCATTGCCCTTGGGTCTCTTCTTGAGGAATAAGGCAGCCAACTTCCTCAATATAAGCGTGGCACTTCTGTGCTGTTTGTACCCACTGAACTCGCCCTGGGTGGTGTGTGTGTGGTAAGGTTAGTCTGGGGGTGCTCCATCCCTCTGTATTTTGAAGGCCTTCCAGACTCCTCATCTCAGTACCATGTGGATCAGTGTGAGTATGTTTTCATCTGCTTTATCTAGCTGTATAGAAGGCCATGGATAGAGCCCACAGCTGCAGAACCATGACTACACCTTACTACATGGAATAGTCACATCTGTTCAGCCAACAGTACATCATTTATGTGCAGTATTTGTTAATCGCACCTGCATTAATATGCATTAACTTTGAAATAACATGAAAGGAGATAAAACGGTCATGCAGAAATGCGATAATACCATCATGCAGAGAGATTCTCTGTTGAAATAGTACAATCATACTTAATGATCTTCCTGATGCAATGAGGAATCCATCGCCAGTCATTGTGCAAAAGCAATTGTAGTAGAACTCTGATCAAAGCAGTTATTCTGTCTTCCCTGGACTGATGGTGAAGGATACAAGGGTTCCAGTTGCCTGAGCAGGGCCTGGTGAGGAATGGCATGCCCCAGCTGTGGTGTGGGGCTGGTGTGTGCAGGTGTTGTATTGAAGTGGAGGGAGGGCAGGGGGATCACAGGCTGTAGCTGAGGGGGTTTTATGACCCCCTGATTGTCCCTGTAGAGTTCCCATCCATTCCACCCCTGGGACTCAGCAGCTCTGGCCCCTGGCTGGTTATTACGGCAATGAGCCACCGATGTCTCTGTTAAAAACACAACCACCTTTTTCTAATTTCACTGTTAACGTTGGCCAGCTGTTAAAAGTGGATTAGATAGGTGGCCAAATGGCCTGAGAATATATAATTTTTCTTGTTGCGTTTTTCTAGAGCTCTCCGAGAATGCAGGTGTACTGCAGTAGTTGGTGTTTCTCAACCTTGGGTGTTTTGCCTAAGCCCTGTGTCTGACCTGCCTGAGAAGTCTCTACTCCATCATGGCTGAAGCTCATAAAGCCTGCGATGTTGTTGATGAGGCTCGGAGTCCTGGTATTAAACCTGTCCCTCTGCTGGAATAGTGTGCTATTTCTTGGGCATACCTTGTCTCCTGTGGTTTACTGCCCCTGCCTGGCTTAATGGTCTCATATCTCTGGTCCTCTTTCTACCTACTCCTGATTAAAGACATATATCCACAGTCAATAACTGTCGTTATAGAGTGATTCACCCTAGCTTTTATAACATGGTTGACCTTTTGGCACTGTCATTGGGTTGGGGTAAGTCGAATAGCAGAAGTTACACACACTTGTATATGAAGTTGAGAGCTTTTTGAAAAGCGGTGTTTGCATGATGGATGTCTCTCTTTTCTCCACCTACTTTCATAGTTCCCAGGAATTTAGAACAGGTTTGTGCTGTTTTCCTTTTCGAGAAATGATGCAAATGCCTTGCTACTGATGTACAGATTTTTAACAAAATCTGCCTTTCCTGTCCTATTTTAACTAATGCCAACTTCTTTTGATTATTTATAGACAGATGTGGGAAGGAAGCTGATCAATAAATAAATGCCTCATCGTTTCCTTCACACGCTCATCAAAGTGGAATCCAGCGTTTCTCAGAACCCTGCCGTTTCCTTTTTCTCAACAAGCGCTGTGGTTTCTGTCACTAATGGCTGATGTGAACGCTTCCTGTGTTCAGGGGGTGAGCTAGGATGAGGAAGTGCCGGGGGGTACCCTTATTACAGAAGGTCAAATCTCTTCATCTTTATGATAATAAGAACAGGAGCATCCAGTTCATTCCACTGATTCAACCTCCAACTCTGTGTCTGTATTGTGTTAAGAGTACTCTGTTCCTTCTGTACTATGTGGAACCACAACGCACAAGGCCTAGCATTAAACCCATACATGATCTAATGGGGAAGGATGGTCTATCTCTGCCATCATGAGACAGGCTGATTCTAATCAGCGCTGGTACAGACCAGCCCCATGACTTGGCATGACTAGCGTTACTGGGGGGCATTTCCATCTAAAAGGACCCATGAGCATCAACATGTGAAGTTCATAGGCGCATGTCAAATGAATGCTAAGAGTCTATCCTTTTGAGCAATTTAAGGTGTATATATACACTGCTAAAAAAAATAAAGGGAACACTTAAACAACACAATGTAACTCCAAGTCAATCACACTTCTGTGAAATCAAACTGTCCACTTAGGAAGCAACACTGATTGACAATACATTTCACATGCTGTTGTGCAAATGGAATAGACAACAGGTGGAAATTATAGGCAATTAGCAAGACACCCCCAATAAAGGACTGGTTTTGCAGGTGGTGACCACAGACCACTTCTCAGTTCCTATGCTTCCTGGCTGATGTTTTGGTCACTTTTGAATGCTGGCGGTGCTTTCACTCTAGTGGTAGCATGAGACGGAGTCTACAACCCACACAAGTGGCTCAGGTAGTGCAGCTCATCCAGGATGGCACATCAATGCGAGCTGTGGCAAGAAGGTTTGCTGTGTCTGTCAGCGTAGTGTCCAGAGCATGGAGGCGCTACCAGGAGACAGGCCAGTACATCAGGAGACGTGGAGGAGGCCGTAGGAGGGCAACAACCCAGCAGCAGGACTGCTACCTCCGCCTTTGTGCAAGGAGGAGCAGGAGGAGCACTGCCAGAGCCCTGCAAAATGACCTCCAGCAGGCCACAAATGTGCATGTGTCTGCTCAAATGGTCAGAAACAGACTCCATGAGTGTGGTATGAGGGCCCGACGTCCACAGGTGGGGGTTGTGCTTACATCCGAACACCGTGCAGGACGTTTGGCATTTGCCAGAGAACACCAAGATTGGCAAATTCGCCACTGGCGCCCTGTGCTCTTCACAGATGAAAGCAGGTTCACACTGAGCACATGTGACAGACGTGACAGAGTCTGGAGACGCCGTGGAGAACGTTCTGCTGCCTGCAACATCCTCCAGCATGACCGGTTTGGCGGTGGGTCATTCATGGTGTGGGGTGGCATTTATTTGGGGGCCGCACAGCCCTCCATGTGCTCGCCAGAGGTAGCCTGACTGCCATTAGGTACCGAGATGAGATCCTCAGACCCCTTGTGAGACCATATGCTGGTGCGGTTGGCCCTGGGTTCCTCCTAATGCAAGACAATGCTAGACCTCATGTGGCTGGAGTGTCAGCAGTTCCTGCAAGAGGAAGGCATTGATGCTATGGACTGGCCCGCCCATTCCCCAGACCTGAATCCAATTGAGCACATCTGGGACATCATGTCTCGCTCCATCCACCAACACCACGTTGCACCACAGACTGTCCAGGAGTTGGCGGATGCTTTAGTCCAGGTCTGGGAGGAGATCCCTCAGGAGACCATCCGCCACCTCATCAGGAGCATGCCCAGGCGTTGTATGGAGGTTATACAGGCACGTGGAGGCCACACACACTACTGAGCCTCATTTTGACTTGTTTTAAGGACATTACATCAAAGTTGGATCAGCCTGTAGTGTGGTTTTCCACTTTAATTTTGAGGGTGACTCCAAATCCAGACCGCCATGGGTTGATACATTTGATTTCCATTGATAATTTTTCTGTGATTTTGTTGTCAGCACATTCAACTATGTAAAGAAAAAAGTATTTAATACGATTATTTCATTCATTCAGATCTAGGATGTGTTATTTTAGTGTTCCCTTTATTTTTTTGAGCAGTGTATATATTTTTCAATAAGCAAAGGCTTATCAGTAACGGAATTACTGCAGTAACGGAATTTCTGCAATTGAATTGGCTACAATGGGGAAATCATAGTAGTCACAAACCACAGTTGGCTCATCTGCTACTGTGCTCCCTTCCACTGGCATATTGTTATGTTCAGCTCAACTTTTTAAAAGTCTTTCTGTCGTCTGGTGATCAAAGCAAGACTGACCAATGTCACCTCTCCCGGCTCTTACTGACACCTACCATGACACCTACTAAATACCCTCTTTCCATTTACTGTAACAAGAATCCTCACCCACTGAGCACCGACCGACACTGGACGTCCATGGACGTTGAAAAGTAGTTGAAATTTGGTCAATCCACCCTGGCTGAAGTTTGGACAGCACAGTACAGTAGTGCACACTGGAGTGGAGTACAGTATAATGTACTATACTGAACATATCTAGTGTACTCTACTCTGTTCTACTGTGATGTCCAAACTTGTGAATCACAGATGTATAGGATTGGTTCAGAATTGGTCTGGTCCAGACCAACCAAATGTGGTCTTGTTTGGGGGCGGAGCTCATTACAATAATAGCCAGTGTGTAGATTAATACCCAAATATTTCTACATATTCTAAATATTTCTCCCAAATTTCTACCTTTGTGTACCAATTCAGGCTACATTACCATGAAGCGAATGATATTCATATCCATAATAATGAATTTCTGTATAGTACAGCTCAGGGACCAATGATTCTGTTACCGGATGTAAATCCACTTCACCTACTTTACTGTAGTTCATACATTTTGGTTACAAGGTGTCATGTCATAGCAGATATATTTTAGTTTTTGGAAAACTTTATTTTTCTGTAATTCTGTTACCAAACTTTGCATCTGCACAGTTCTTCCAGTAAATATATTTTTGTGAATTGTTCTGTGTAAATTGTTCAAAGTAGTCTTTGTGCATTGAGTTGTATGGTTTGTTAAACTTTGAAATCAATGTTTTTTCTTTGGCATACATTTTAAAGTGAAATATCTGAGTCAAAGCGTAATTCCGTTATTGTGGAATTGCCCTGGGAAAGATTGACATCAATTTCCTAAAGGCAGGGCTAACTATGGCAAGCTAAGGCTTCTACATGTAGCAGGACTGGAGGCCTATCTGTGCACCACAGGCATCCGGAGTGTTTATCTGTTAGATTCCCCATCTGTATAGTTCTTGTTTTTGCTGTAGACTGTTCTCTGTTCTGTTGTCAGAAGTCTCTCTGCTCTGTCTCCTTCCCAGTGCTTTTACATTAGTTTTGACCTTGTGGTTGTGCGAAACAACAAGATACTTTTCATGCAAAGTAATGCACGACGCATCCGGATGCTCATCTCTTTAGCAGTTGATCTCTGGCATAGAGATGGACAATGAGGACTAGGAGATTGTAAGTGCGCATTGTAGCGGTGCCAAATTACTGTTGGTTCCAAATGTCCATGGGCATATTATAGCTCAGTGCCAGAACTCCCTGCACCCACTGTAACTCACCAGGCCTGGTGCGAGTGAGGACGGATGAACGCTTGCTGCTGCAGAAAAACACAATGTAAGCAGCCACAAACACACTATACACACACACACTACACACACACACACACACACTCTTTACTATGTTGACCTGGCTTTGCCATGTCTCAAATCGGACAGAGTGGAATCTTGAACGATATAAATATAATCCAGTGTTCATGGGAACTGTGAGTGTTTCCAACTCTTCAAGTCTCTCTACTAGCTGCTGGACCTTGAGCCACTCCACCAGCCATAAATCATCTGTGACCCTTTTGTTTTACTCTTGATGCTTTCTCTAGCCCCCTAAAATGTAGCTATGGCTAATGTGAACCAGAACCTCAGGCTCCAATAGGAGAGGCTGGACTCACATAGCCCATAATTGGTCCCTGGGGAGCCCAGGCTATTGGCTGGGAGGCAATGGGTTTGAAGTGATTTGCTGGATGAATGAGGAAGTTATTGGGCGAGGGGCGACGGGGAGAAAATGGCGTGCTGATGGGCTTTGAGGCGCCACTAGGCAGAATTCAGCTCTGCTCCACAAAGGTGCTTCCTCCTGTGCACAGCACCAGGTCAGGTCCTAAACATAACCGATCACACCCCTATCATGCTCCCTCACCCCTCTTCATACAACCTCTCTCAAACACAAACTCCTCTTCAACCCATACTCCCCCTTTCCTCTCACAGCCTGAACACAAGGACTCTCATGATATGGTTTCTTGGAGAAACTGTTAGCGCCCATTGGGGTGTGGTGAGGTGGAATGACCTTGTTAGCTTACGAGTTACCACTCCCTTGGTTGGAGAGCCTGTATTGCAAACACTTTGGCTATAGATCTGCTGTGGTAAATATTGCATAATGGCTTTGCAGTGTTTTGTAACATGGCATACTTGTGCAATCGCTGTGTCAATCTTTAATAGGCCTGTGGCTGTGCTGTGGACTCAGCTGTGGCCTACTTTAGCCAATGAGAGCTGACGGGTCTAACGGAGCATGCGGCTTCTATACGGCCAGCGCAGGATGTCTCTTAGAGACTCCGCAGCTTTGAAGTGCCGTAATGATATCACTGCGACCGTGGCTCTTAGACTTAACCATGGGAGTTGGCCCTTTGGGATGGACGGCGGACGGTCTCGTAGTGTAGAGAAATGCGACTTTCTCCTCCCACCTCTTAAGTGGTTAACAGTATACCTCTGCATTGTCTTTGGCCTTTTGTTGCTCCCTATAGACAAGTGCTTCCTTCCTTTTCCTCCCCCTCCCCCATTCTTCCATCCCCCTCTCTGCTGCGCCCCCAGACATGCATAACGCTGTAAAGGTATTCATCAAAGTGTCTCTGGCATCTTGCAAATGGTGGGATCAACTCTGTTTTGCTCCAGAGTTGGAGTTGAGGCATGAGACATTTTGATGGTTTTGGAACACATATAACTTTTCGTAAACTTTTCGGTGATGAGCCGTAAGACGAAGCATTATTTAAGAGGTAAATTACCTTTCATTATCTGCAAAACCATCCTCAACTTGGCCCGTGATAACAGTCAGTAGTCGAGGGAAATGCGTTGCATTGCAAAAGCAGCTCTTGTTTGGCGCTGACATGACCTGAGTATGACGTAAACCTCTGGACAGAGCCGGGCTGGGATGGCCGCACCCCGACTCCCAAACAAAAACATTTTCTCCTAAAACGGACTCGTAGTAAAAGCCAGCAGGTCAGCAGGCGGCCGTCTGGAGCCTACAGCAGAGGAGTGGACACCCAGATCGCCAGGGACCACAGAGGGGCCATAGGGGCCAGGGGAACTCCAGTGTCTGTTATTCCCCTGCTCTCCCCCTGGTCAGGGCTGAAGGACTGAGGTGAACCACTCACAGGTCACATGGGCTGTAACCAGAGCCAGATGTGCTGAGGGGACACAGATATACACTGACAACCGCACACACTCACAAACACACTAAACAGGCTGGGTCACCTCACCTCACATCTGACAGGGATGGGTGTGGAGGGCTGTGACGGTAATTAAATAATCGTGTAACTGATGGTTATGGATAAAGACCTTCATGACAATAAAATAACCTGCAGAACCGTTTAAATAGGCCTACATTCATTTTTAGGATTTATTTTATTTTTATTAACTTTATTTTCATGTAGATAAAGTTGACCTAATAGCGGGAGTGTTTGCTAATAATTTAAGCAATTGTTTTGCTAACTTAGTCTGTCTGTTTAAACTTTCTACATCTCCTTCTCTTTCCAACTGTCCTTTGATGGTCGAGTAGCTAATCTGCTAGATGGCAGGTGTGTAGAGTGCTATAGGCTATGGCACTTCAGAAAAAATATATTTTGTGTGGACATGCTTTTATACAATGCATGTTTTCATTGCTTGCTAGTAAATAAATAAATCGGTCTTAAAAAAATGAAAATAAAAAATTAAGTTGGATGTGTCTGACTTCATTAATTATTCAACAGCAGTCAACAAGGTTGTTCTGGCTCTGAGGCCTATAATGCACTAATGTTGTGTCAAATGGACAATGCACCAATCCTCTCCAGCCTGGCATGGTATAATTTGATACTGAATCGTTTCTTAATTTATAGACTAATCAATGCTGATCAGGCCCGGTCCTGGCCGATATGCCTTCCTAGGTGAGATAAAGAAAATATTGCCGCCCTCCTATCCCTGCCAAGTAGAATAGTAGCCTAGGCTATACAGTGTTGGCCCGCAATGCACTTTTATGAATGCCCATGTGGTAGCCTACCGTTAAAAAAACGGGCAAATTACTGTTAATCCCTGTCATTTGGTTACATTAATTTCTGAATGCATGTATTAATTACAGTTATTTACCATTCTCGTAGTGGAAACGTTGTTTACTACAATTGTGAGAAACAAGTTTTGGTTTATTTCATACCATCATTTACACGCTCCATGTGAGCAATGAGCATGTGTCTGGTTTCTCTGTCTCGTTAATGTTGACGGAGCATGCGCGCCTGAGCATGCATAGTAGTACCTGGCCTGCTTCTCTCAAATGTAGGAAAGTGCCCATTTGGGGATGTCTGATTTCTGATTGTCTTAATTCGCCACCACTGATAAGTTGGCCTTCTCAGTCATTTTGTCTTCACCCATTCATATTTTTTTTTTTACATCCAAATTGTTATGTTTCCTCACAGTATTTGAAAAATCCTTCCAACACACTCTCCCTCGATAATCAACGTCACTGATAAATAGGCTATGGACATGTTGTCACGACCCGGTGCGAGAAACAGTCACTAATAATTGTCAGAACCCAGAAGATGAGGCAGACACACAGCTGTACTGGAGATGGTGGTTTAATAAAAGAACAAAATCTTCAGGCAAAGAAACTAAATCCACAATGTCCAAAAATAAAGCCAAGAGGCACAAAGAGGAAAACCTCCAAAAAACAAAAGAAACTCCACAAAGTGGTAAAAAACAGCAGGGAAAAAACAAACCTCAAAAGACTACTCAAACAAAACACAAGAACTAAACCAGAGAACCTCTGGAAAATCCCACCAGAGAAATATCTATATAAAACAAGGCTTGGGCTGGGGCTGGGTGCTAACTTACAAACACTGAGCAAGGAACTGAGGAACACACAGGGTTTAAATACTAACAAGGGAATGACCTACAGGTGCAAACAATAATTAGAGCAAGAAAACCAAAAGGTACAAAAAAGGTGCAATGGGGACATCTAGTGACCAAAACCCGAACAGTCATGGCCAAAACCTGACACATGTTGCATGTATTTGTTTCCATTTTAATTGTTGTCAATTTCATCTTCATACTATAGCATAGCTGTCACCTTTATACTTTCCTTGTCAATTCATTATCTTATAGCCTACTTTCGGAAAGCCTAAGGTGTGTGGCTAGGTTTTTTAAATACGTTTTAAGGAAAGGAGAAATATTTGCTCTGGTGGCTTTGATTGACGTGGATTCTTTTCAGGGAAAGTTTGGGGAGGCTTACAATTTATCCTACCATTTCTACCGATCTGCGTGACAGTTATGATTATTTTAATATGCACATTTTTGTGAAACAGTTTCATTTCAATAACGTTTTAATTTCTCAAAATCATTGTCAGGTGGTTAATCATAAAATTCAGAAGTAAAAATCTAAAAGTTCAAATTCAACTAAGACGAGAGCACCAGCCTCTGCCATGTGGACACATTGATACACTGTGGTCCGTTGGCGGCTAAAGAAATGAACGCATAGAACTCAGAGATAGCATATAGGCCAATGCAGCAGTAGGCCTATAACATCCATCGTCAAGTAAGTAAAATACATAGACCTAAAGCCAACAAAAAAAAACAGTAGAAAATATCCTGTTGAAAATTATAGTTATTTCAATCACATTCATCTCTCTACTCCACCTCCCTGCCTCCCTTTTTAACTTGAGCTATTGCTAGTGAAGTGCAACAGCAAATCATCAACTGGGTCTGGCCAGAAGCTGGTGCTAGCGAACTTGAAACATTGTATCAACTAGCCTATTCAGGGCCTTCCGAGTTTTCCGCGCCAGTGAGCTCAGGACAGACAGCTGTTTCTTTTATGACGTTTCCACTGGATATATGGAATCATCAGATCATGATATTTTGCTTTTTCACACCGAGGCTAGGTGATTATAGAGGCCCGGCAGTGTTGGAAAGATTTTTCAAATACTGAGGAACTATCATTCGCAATAGATGTGAAAAAAACAGACTTCATTAACATTGTGTGAGGTGAAGAAAAAATGACTGAGAAGCTCAGGTTATTAGTGGTGGACGTGGTCAGTCATTGCCAAATGGGCACTTCTACATTTGCACGCAGCAGGCCAGGTAAATGACTGTAATTAATACATGCATTAACAGAAATGGTTGTAACCAAATGACGGGGGATTACTGGAATTGCAAAAAAAAATTACAATCAAAGGGCAATCAATTCACAGAATGAAACAATGAATGCGCAAGAATTGGTGTGAAACAGCTGAGTGCATTCTGGAGTGCTGAGTGCATGCATTCTGGAGAGAGAGACGCCATATCTTCACCACACATCCCTCCCCTTCTTCTTGTTACAACATTTTAAATTGTACTCGAGATACATTATCTTCACACATATTTTAGGTGCTTTTCACTGACAGCCGCAACACAATCAGCAAGACGTATTGCAACATGCGCTGCCCAAATTGCGGGACTTCCCAAATAGGCATAGGCCTATGCACTTGTGATTTGAAACAATCCACAGCTGTTTAAAAAAAATAAGCTAATTATCCTCTGTGGCTAAGTTATGCTCTCTGGTGAAGTATTTTGAATGTTTTTATTTAGACAGGAGTAATTATATAATTTGGCCAAAACATACATTTACTTCAGGGGAAGCCAGCACCCTTTCCAATTCGCAAGAGGCTGAAACCAGAGATCTGTATATAATGACGAGATGCTCATGTCTCCGCCCTGACAATGGGCGTCGTTGTCCCGCCTGCTGTTATAGCTTAGGTCTGCATATTATGCCCATAGAAACGCATTGGGCTTATTCTGGACAGATTTTGGCGAGAGTGAGCCTTCTCGCTTTGCCTCTTCCTCTCCGCTGAAACTCTCTCACCGGAGAAAGCATCCGAGTGAGCGAAACAGCGCCCCTCGCTCGCTTGGATGATTCGCTCGCTCGGATGCTTTATCTGAGATTCATGCGTCTTTCTGTCGTCGCGGGTCTCAGTCAAATAAATGATGAATATTTCAATATTTTATTTGGACGGGCAAGGAGGTAGGGCAGGCCAGGCCCCCTAAGGTCTGCCCATAAAGCCGGCCCTGGTTCTAGGAGGGATGAATGAGCCAATTGGAAGCTGGGGATGATTAGGTGGCCATGATGGTATGAGGGCCAGATTGGGAATTTACCCAGGACACCGGAGTTAACACCCCTACTCTTACGTGCCATGAGATCTTTAGTGACCGCAGAGAGTCAGGCCACCCGTTTAACGTACCATCTGAAAGACGGCACCCTACACAGGGCAATGTTTCCAATCACTGCCCTGGGGCATTGGGATAATATTTTAGACCAGAGGTAAGAGTGCATCCTACTGGCCCTCCAACACCACTTCCAGCAGCATCTGGTCTTCCGACCAGGACCAACCCTGCTTAGCGTCAGAGGCAAGCCAGCAGTGGGATGCAGGGTGGTATGCTGCTGAACAGTTTCTTGAGTGTATCAAGAATGGTCCACCACCCAAAGGACATCCAGCCAACTTGAGAACTGTGGGAAGCATTGGAGTCAACATGGGCCAGCATCCCTGTGGAATGCTTTCGACACCTTGTAGAGTCCATACCCCGACTAATTGAGGCTGTTACAAGGGCAAAGGGGGGTGCAACTCAATATTAGGAAGGTGTTCCTAATGTTTGGTATACTCAGTGTATGCCCATTCAGAAAGTGTCCTGAAATAACCTGTCTGGACTCCATCTCTTTAATAAGAATCAAACGCTCCTGTCATGATTTTAATCTTGTAAAAGGCCTATTTTCAGTAGCTTAGGCTACATTATTTCTGTCATTACGGCGTCCTCTCTTTGAAGACCATATGCCAATGCCACTGCAATCAAATGACCGCAGCAGCAGGGTTTGTGACGTGAATATTTCGGGAAAATACTTTGTTTTAAATATTTTGTGCATCGAAATAGGATCTGTATTAAAAACAAAAGCTAAATGCAAAAAAGCCAACAGACAATTTACCGTATCCTCACTTTCCAAGACCGTCACAGCCCGACGGCTGTGTACTACACAGGTAGGCCTACTACTTCCTTAAGATATTAGATGGAGGCAAGGTTACAATAAAGCCTAAATCAATCACCCAAACCTCTTAGTAGATACTTTTGGCCATGTAGTGTATGTGGACACCTGCTCGTCGAACATCCGCCAAATCCATATTTGTCCGTCGGTCTGCCAGATGGTGAAGCGTGATTCATCACTCAGAGAACGTGTTTCCACTTCTTCAGAATCCAATGGCGGATAGCTTTACACCATTCCAGCCGACGCTTGGCATTGCGCATGGTGATCTTAGGCTTGTGTGCGGCTGCTCGACCATGGAAACCCATTTCATTAAGCTCCTGACGAACAGTTATTGTGCTGACGTTGCTTCCAGAGGCAGTTTGGAACTCGGTAGTGAGTGTTGCAACCGAGGACAGATGATTTTTACGCGCTTCAGCATTCGGCAGTCCCATTCTGTGAGCTTGTGTGGCCTACCACTTCACGGCTGAGCAGTTATTGCTCCTAGACATTTCCACTTCACAACAACAGCACGTACAGTTGACTGGGGAAGCTCTTGCAGGGCAGAAATGTGACGAACTGACTTGTTGGAAAGGTGGCATCCTATGACGGTGCCACGTTGAAAGTCACTGAGCTCTTCAGTACTGGCCATTGTCTATGGAGATTGCATGGCGGTGTGCTCGATTTTATACACCTGTTAGCAACGGGTGTGGCTGAAATAGCCGAATCCACTCATTTGAAGGGGTGTCCACATACTTTTGGCCATGTAGTGCATGTCAGTCAGATATTACTCTCAGAAAAGTTCCCATGCTACAGAGGGCCAAGGAGACGTGAGACTGTTGCCGAAGCTTGTTTTTAATACTCTGGGCTGTTGAAATTAAAAACTATCAATCACGCTTTGAAACACTTTAAAAGGATATTCCTCAAATATTTGGTTGTAAAGGATACAGCGTGCGGGAGGGGAAAGTTAGTGTCTTTTTGTTTCTGGCAGCTGGAGCTGGGTTCATTGTTCACTGTTGTGCAAGCGATCAGGGGAATGGTGTTGGCTGGCGTTCAGCAGATTGAATAACTCCTGTAGGTTGCTGGTGCCGGTGCATGTGGTTGGATCTAATGTCACGGACCGTCTACCCGGGACAGGAACCGCTCCCCTCAACCAGGTCCACTTGAAACCCTGCCTGTCAGCCATCCCCTGGATGACCCAGTCTCACTTTACACTGACGAGCCAGGTACACAAACACAGACACACACACACACACACACACACACACACACTGACTGTCGGAGGTGGAGCGACCGCTTGGTGTTGTTTTCAAAAGTTTAACGCTTAGATCAGATAAGCCTTTTACAATGAAAACAATGAAGTCCACCTTTAAAAGCCTTTTAACCAGTGTAATAGTTGTGGTGGTGTAGGAGGAATGCAGGGTTTGGGTGGAGTTTGACTGCTGGTCATAAATTGTGTTTCCTTGTAATAGGAGCCGTGGTGCGTGTGTGTGTGTCTGTGTGTCAGATCATAGTGTAGATTTGAGCTGTCTGCTCAGCCCCGCTCTGTAACGCTTTAGCAGAGTAGCTGGGCTCACATTTCAGCTCTCCTGTCGTCATTACCACAGAGAGCTAGGCCTATAGGACAGTGTTCTGAAACTTAACCTGGGTATCATTTTCTGCTGGGCTTATTGTGTTATGGACGTGCTGTATTGCTGCTTTATTGTAACATCATGAATTAATCACCGGGTCATACATTGCATTGAATGAGATAAATGAACTTACACCACACATACACATGCACACACAGGCCTGTGTTGTGAGGAGGGCTGCTGTATTAGTGATGCCATGCTGTGGGCCTCTGGTCTCATCCTACCCACTGCCAACACCCCAGATAAGGCTGCTGTAGCCACACTGATACAGGCCCCCCTACATGTCACACTGTCTCCCTATCTCTTCCCCCACTCTCCACCTCTCTCCCCTTACCTCTCTCTCCTGCTCTCCACCTCTACTGGCCTTCTGTCTGTCACGGTCCTCTACTCCGCTCTCCCCTTCTCCTCCCTATCAACAGTACTGTTTTCTCCCCATCTCCCTAACACCGACAAGACTCACCCTCCTCGTCTCTCTACTCTATTCTCAACTTCACTCTTCTCCACGCCCCTTTCCTTACTCTACCCACTCTTGTCCCCTATCATCTTCCCTTCTCTCTATCTGTTCATCATCTCACCTCCCTCCGACTCCTATTCACGTCACACACTTCACGCCATTACCTCCACACGTCAAAGTACACCCACTAGACTTTGATTTGTTTTTCAATGGTTCCAGTAATGTCTTGGCATTGTGCCAACTCCACAGAAATCATTATTTTTTAGGCCATTCGCTCCTGAGTACACCAACTGCACAGTAGTTTATTTTATTCAGCGTTTCATTTTGAAAGTGTTTGTTGTCTTAGTGCCGTGTCGTGCATTCATCAGACTGCCTTATTAAGCTGGCAGCCTTGTCAGGATATGACTTGGTTCTGTTCGTCTGAATTCTCATTACGTTTCACTGGAAAGCTTTGAAATGGTTTTGATCTTGACAACACAGTGACTCACAAGAAAGATACGAACCCAGTTTCTAAACATACCAGTAAAAAAAGCTTGTATGATCTAGGAGGCTGTATATCTATTCATTTGCTGTGGGGTAACTTGCGAGCGTGCCTGTGTAGTTGGGGGTGTGTGTGTGTGTGGCTTACTCTTTTTACTGAACAGTATCAGTTGCAGTGATGTATTTGACTGCTCATGAATATTTTATCAGAGAAGGGACCACAGCAAAGCAACCAAAAATGAAAGTTGACTCTCCACATGATCGAATTGCTTTAAAGACTGGGCTCATGTTCCCTGTTTGATTTTTATTTGTGACATACACTCATAAATTCGCTATGACAGCAATATATTTAGACTACTTTGTCTGGGCTTGCTAACAGTAGCCAAGAGCCAGCCAGCAGCCCTGGGCGGAGAATTGCACCCTGGGAGTTGAAATGCACTCTGGGAATCGTAGAATGCTGTGTATTTCTATGGTGTGTAGGCTATTGCTATAAAGAAGCTTCAGAAATTAGCTTCAGTGTTTTGTTTGTTTTGGAACTGAACTATTAATTTAATACAATAAATTATTTAGATGTAGTGAATAATTAATTGTAGGTCTTATGAATGTCATTTGACCAAATATGAATGTCATTTGACCAAGTATTCAGTACTTTGTTGAAGCACCTTTGGCAGCGATTACAGCCTTGAGTCTTCTTTGGTATGACTCTACAAGCTTGGCACACCTGTATTTGGGGAGTTTCTCCCATTCTTCTCTGCAGATCCTCTCAATCTCTGTCAGGTTGGATGGGGAGCGTTGCTGCACAGCTATTTTCAGGTCTCTCCAGAGATGTTTGATCGGGTTGAAGTCCGGGCTCTGGTTGGGCCACTCAAGAACATTCAGAGACTTGTCCCGAAGCCACTCCTGCGTTGTCTTGGCTGTGTGCTTAGAGTCATTGTCCTGTTGGAAGGTGAATATTCGCCCCAGTCTGAGGTCCTGAGTGGTCTGGAGCAGGTTTTCATCAAGGATCTCTCTGTACTTTGCTCCATTCATCTTTCCCTTGATCCTGACTAGTCTCCCAGTCTCTGCCGCTGAAAAACATTCCCACAGCATGATGCTGCCACCACCCTGCTTCACCGTAGGGATGGTGCCAGGTTTCCTCCCGACGTGACGCTTGGCATTCAGGCCAAAGAGTTCAAGATTGGTTTCATCAGACCAGAGAATCTTGTTTCTCATGGTCTGAGAGTCCGTTAGGCGCCTTTTGGCAAACTCCAAGCGGGCTGTCATGTGCCTTTTACTGTGGAGTGGCTTCCGTCTGGCCACTCTACCCTAAAGGCCTGATTGGTGGAGTGCTGCGGAGATGGTTGTCCTTCTGGAAGTTTCTCCCATTTCCACAGAGGAACTCTGGAGCTCTGTCAGAGTGACCATCGGGTTCTTGGTCACTTTTTGACCAAGGCCCTTCTACCTCGATTTCTCAGTTTGGCCGGGCGGCCAGCTCTAGGAAGAGTCTTGGTGGTTCCAAACTTCTTCCATTTAAGAATGATGGAGGCCCCTGTGTTCTTGGGGACCTTCAATGGTGCAGAAGTGTTTTTGTACCCTTCCCCTGATCTGTGCCTTGACACAATCCTGTCTCGGAGCTCTACAGACAATTCCTTCGACCTCATGGCTTGGTTTTTGCTCTGACATGCACTGTCAACTGTGGGACCTTATATAGACAGGTGTGTGCCTTTCCAAATCATGTCCAATCAATTGAATTTACCACAGGTGGACTCCAATAAAGTTGTAGAAACATCTCAAGGATGATCAATTATTATAATAAATTATTCTATTATTATTATTATTATTATTATTATTATTATTATTATTATTATATGATCAATGGAAACAGGATGCACCTGAGCTCAATTTGGAGTCTCATAGCAAAGGGTCTGAATGTTTATGTAAGTAAGGTATTTCTGTTTTTTTATTTTTAACACATTTGCAAAAATGTCTAAACCTGTTTTCGCTTTGTCATTGTGTGTATTTTGAGATTTTTAATAAATTGAATGCATTTTAGAATAAGGCTGTAACGTAACAAAATGTGGAAATAGGGCTGAATACTTTCTGAATGCACTGTATGTTATCAACAATGTTTCAAAAAATAAAGCCCTGTGGTTATTCGGTGACTTTAGCTTATACGCATATTTATTTCTGCCGTGGTATCGTTTTGGTATCGAGTATCGTTTCAGTATCGAAGTGAAAATTCTGGTATCGTGACAACACTAGTATTTTTTTTTTATGGTTATGACGGTTATTTTATTTTCATGATGGTCTTCATCCATAATCGTCAGTTATACGGTAATTGTGCCAGCCCTATCTGTGTCTGTAGCTGGAGGCTGGTTTGGCTGAGAGGGCAACACCACAGACTAGGACCGAAAGCTAGCGAGGTTATAATTGGTAAGCCTCCATTCTCTTCCTAAATGTTTATCTCCCTTGATTTCTCACTCACTCTCTTCCCTCATCTCTCTTTCCCTCCATCCTCTCACTCTCTTCCCTCATCTCTCTTTCCCTCCATCCTCTCACTCTCTTCCCTCATCTCTCTTTCCCTCCATCCTCTCACTCTCTTCCCTCATCTCTCTCCTCTTTCCCTCCATCCTCTCACTCTCTTCCCTCATCTCTCTTTCCCTCCATCCTCTCACTCTCTTCCCTCATCTCTCTCCTCTTTCCCTCCATCCTCTCACTCTCTTCCCTCATCTCTCTTTCCCTCCATCCTCTCACTCTCTTCCCTCATCTCTCTTTCCCTCCATCCTCTCACTCTCTTCCCTCATCTCTCTCCTCTTTCCCTCCCTCCTTCCCTCCCTTTTTGGGCTGAGTTCCAGACCTGGCTCAGTCCACTGTGCTGTGGTGTAACGAGAGACTCAGAATGCAGCCTGTTTCTCTGGAAGTCCAGCTCCCTTCCATTCCTGGACTTGCTTGTACACGAAGTAGACCACAAGGCCTGCAATTACGGTGCATGTGAAATAGCTGAGCTATGCGTCTGCCTGCAAGGGAGCTTTCCCAACTGGTGGGTTCAATCCTCACTCCACACAGCCCAGTCAGTCGGCCTCCCGCTGCTCTGTAGGCCCATAACACTGTCTGGGACAAGAATCCCTCCTCTCGGCCGCAAAACCTGACTGTGAGCGGCTCAGCTGAGGCTAGAGAAACCTCTCTGTCTGTATTTTTGGCATCAGGTTGGCTTGTTTGCCTATTTTATAACCACTGCTTCTTTGAATTCAAACTTCGTCTGTAGGTTGAGCAATAAGTTAGCTTACAGTAAACCGAGGCTGATGAATCATCAGGGTACAGTAAGTGTAACAGTCTTGGTTCCGTCCCTCTCCTTGCCCCAACCTGGACCTAACCAGAGACCCTCTGACCACATCGACAACAGTCACCCACCTATCGCTCCACAAAAGCAGCAGCTCTTGCAGAGCAAGGGAAACAACTACTTAAAGGTCTCAGTGACGTCACCGATTTGGAACGCTACTAGTGCGCACTGCTAACTAACTAGCCATTTAGCTAGCTAACTAGCTAGCCATCACACATGCATATTAATGCACACTTGTACATGTGAAATAGGACAAATATAAGAACCCACCAAATTATTATTATTATTATTATTATTTCACACCGGTTACATAAGCAGCATTTTTCTGTTTGCATGTTCAAGCTCAGCCTCGGAGGAGGATGGTGAAGTGTCTTTTATGTTGGCTTGATGTTGGAGGATGAGTGTGAACTCCTGCTGACTGAGAAAACAGTGTAAATGTGCAATCAATGCTGTCTTTAATGGGGGTGCTGGGCCTGCACATTCAAATGCTCCAACACCATCCTTTAATTCATATAGTTTTTTTAGCCACATTTAATATAATATAAATTTAAATTTAATATGCCATTTAGCAGATGCTTTTATCCAAAGCGACTTACAGTCATGCATGCATACATTTTTGTGTATGGGTGGTCCCGTGGATCGAACCCACTACCATGGCATTACAAGCGCCATGCTCTGCCAGCTGAGCTACAGAGGACCACATTTGTAAATTAAGGTAGGTGTTGGAGCTTTTGAATGGGCAAGCACTGCTTTATTCTATTACTGAATACAATAGTCTCTGAGTGGTGTCAAACCCTTAAGTTTTGGTTGGCCCTCCTGTCATCTCTCACTGCTGAGCAGCAGGGTGGCTGGGGTCCAGCAGCGACCTGTGACCCTGAAGCGGTTGTCATGGTGACCGGCTGGCTGGCCACAGGGCTCAGACCCTTGGGGACAGAATGGAATGTTCCCCCCTGTGGGGTGACTGACCTGACATGTCTGTACAGCACACTCCAAGTCCGAACACCACAACCTCACTGAACACACTCCC
Source organism: Coregonus clupeaformis (assembly GCF_020615455.1). Taxonomy (NCBI): domain Eukaryota; kingdom Metazoa; phylum Chordata; class Actinopteri; order Salmoniformes; family Salmonidae; genus Coregonus; species Coregonus clupeaformis. Next base: position 177,289 of record NW_025534403.1, on the reverse strand, counting down.
AACACTGAACAAAACACACACTACAATCACTGCCAAGAACATTGCACACAATGGCATAGTACCCTGGACAAGAACATCATGTCACCATTTGAAGGTTTTAAATAAGTAAATAAATAAACCTTTATTTAACCAGGAAATTCACATCGATATTGACATCTCTTTTTCAAATGAGTACTGGAGTTTATTTGTCTATGGTCTGCTGCTGTGACTCTCTTGTTTTCTGTTCTTGGACATTGTCTGCTGATGAGGTGTGTCCGGTGAGGAGGCTCAGTGTTTGGCTGCTGTCTGAAAGAGAAGAGGAGAGGCTGCCAGGTGTCTCTGTGTGCTCAGAGGACCTTGAACACATCCTGTCACTGCTAGGGAAGGCACTGCCCTGCCACCCTGCTCCAGGCTCAATACCCCACTGCCATGGTGTTTGGCAGAGAGGCAGGTTTTAAATTTAGACTACTGCTGGGAAGACACCTGATTCCAGTACTACTGAGAGACAGTAGAGCATTTTGCACACACAGCCCTATCCAATCTCCACACCTTTGTGATTTTACAGGGAGAAAAGCAACATGAGGTCAACTCCTATATTGTTTCAGTGATTCAGTACAGTGCCTGCTCACTTTAGCTGGGCTGTGCATCTCATTTATGCGTGCTCAGGTCCTGGTTAGCTTCTAGGTCTGCCTTCCGTCCCGGAAACAGTCTGTCTGATTGGTTTATTTGACGTTGGGCCCAATTCCAAAGTCGGTGACAGCGATCTGAAATAAACCCATGTTATTAGTGTTCGTTGGGCTCCTCATAGACACTCAGTGTAAATGATGAGACTGGGATTGTCCTCTGCTGTGCCGCCGCTGTCTGTATGAATAATTTTGTTTCCCTCTCCTCTCCTCCTCACACAGCTCCCATTGCCTGAATTATTTGGTTGGATGAATTTATTTATTCATTCCGGCTGCCGAGAGGGAAACTCTGTGGGTAGAAATCAAAACAAAATTGACCCAAATGGGCTGGAAATGCAAATGTTTTTTCACCCCGAGATGAGAAATGTGTTGATTATCTCGGCAATAGCAAGGTCAAGTCCTGTACCATTATCGCCTGTCACTCTAACGGTTGGATGAAGCTTCTTTCATTTTAGTTTGATGAACAGTTATTACACTCCTCCTACCTGGCTTGTGAACCAGCAAGCAACCCATTAGAGGAGCTTCCTAACCATTGCACGGCTCTAAAACATCCCTTGTGTTTACACAGTACAGCATTGTTAGACTAGTGATCAAGTGATCTGGACACTCTGCTATGCGTCGTGGTTGCCCAGTGCCCATATATAAGAGGAGTAGAGCAGTCTGGCAGGTTGGTCTAGTTTCTCCTGCAGCTCAGTCTATAGGCCTACACTCCCAACTAACCCCTCCCCATCACCTGTCCCTTGGCCCTCCTGCCCTCTCTGCTCTCTGTCAGGGGTTAAGAGCCTAATGGTATTAACCAATCTCAGACCTGTTTGACAGTTGGCCTCCAAATGTGGCATAAACGTGAGACAGAACAGGAGCAAATGTTCTACCTGCAGGCCATGTCTGTGTGTGTCTGTGTTTTTTCTGTGTGTGTGAGTCTGTGCATACATTTTATGTGCGTGCGTGTGGTTGCGTGCGTGGGTGCGTTTGCCCTGCTCTCTCAATTAGTTATCTTACACTGTGGGACCGATTTGTGTTATGCCTTCTGTGAATGTCTTTCAGGCAGGTGTTCCACAAAGAGCTTCCCCATGCAGTGTCTATCAGATCCAGCCCTCATTGTGCCCGGGCTGAGAGCCGGAGTTCCCACCACACCCTCTGGTACCCAGGGACATGATCCTGTACTTACAAGATGTGCTTTTATTTTCCTCCTACAGATAATCTCCAGAAAATGACCCTCGCTCGTCTATAGAAACACTATTTCCTCGAACTTTTTTGTGCCAACGACGTGTGATTTAATGCCACACCATTCAATATACATTACAGTTTTGACTTTGGGGAGGGACGGGCGAACGATTGGCCAACAATGCCATCCGGTGTGAGAAAACAGCCTGTCACCTACACCTCCACTCTATTACAAGTTGCCCATCATCATTTCCTGCTTCTGTCTCCGCCAGGTGGTCATCAAATTACCCCAAGGCCCATCAGCTCTCACTCTACTATTACTGTAATGTTGTCTGTCCCCGTCTCTCTGTAGATGGAGGGGTAATACAGTGAATCATCCAAATAGAGCAATGTGTTTCTATCAGCGTCTCTGTTTGGAGTGTGTTTTGGCTCACTCAGAGATTGCGTATGAGTGGTTTTAATGCTGAGTAGGATTATGAGTTGGATTAGTTTTGACAACTTGTTTTGAAGACCAGACAGAAACATGAGATCACATGCAGTGTGGCAGATGAGTAAGCTACTACATGTTTTGTACATGTAGAGATAAGTCTCCTACAATCCATCTGGTGGCTGGAACTTGTAGGAACAACAGATGGTCTGATATTAATAATAATAAGCCTTTTCAATTTCCTCACTGTCTGTGGCAGGAAAGTTCTGATTTTAGAAATGTTTTACTTTTGATTTGGACACTCCAAACATCCAATATTGTTGTACATAAACAATCATAATAATGTTTTAAGTCTAGCAACTATTCTACCCCCACCCTGCCCCGTTTACCAGAGACCACACCATTCAAGATTTAATCCTAAACTGATTTTATCGTTGCAGATTTGTCTCCATGGGAACGGGAGTGACAAACAGTCTTGGAGAGGCCCTTCTCCCATCTGTTGCGTAACGGGGCAGTGTGGGCGACTTTCTTTTGTCCAACTTTTCTTCCTTCAGCCCGTTTTTATTTACAGTGCAGGCAGAGAGAACACAATGAAGTGAGAGGCTCTTGGAGAAGGAGGATCACACATTGTAATGTGGGCGTAGCCGCGTGCCTTGGCAGCACTGGAGTGGACGGGGGGTTGCTGGTTGGTGCTCCATTTCATGTTGACTCTGTTCACCTGCAGTCAGAGGGCCACCTGTAACTGAGACTGTAGAAAGACTAATGAAGAGATGGAGAAAAGGAAGGGTGCTGATGAGAGAGACTGAGGAAAGGACAGACTCTGTAAGACACTGCATACCTGTATATGCATTGGGCCCGTTGACAATCGGCATTGCTCAACGAAGCATCAGTGTATCATCTCTCAGCATATACACTATACACATATAGGGTCACATTCAGTCTGGGTCTGCATTGGCATCCATCACTTATTTTGAGCTCATTAGAGACTCGCTGGAGGAGAGGGGTAGAGAGCCTGTGAGACTCGGCCGGGTCTAACTCTGTTTCTCACTCAGGACAAAGCTGCTTTTAAACTGCTTTTAATTCCCAGAGTGGGTGTGACACTTCTGGAAAGCCCTCTGGAAAGTATATTATAGCTGGTCCAGGACAGGGGGACCAGTTTTAGCTCCCCAGAGTAGGAGCAGTGACAGAGGTAACCTACCCCTCTGAGGGGATGGTGACGGGACCACTACTTTAGAGAGAACTGTTAGAGGCTGTTAAGTCTCTTCCCTCCTCAGAGGGCCCAGTGGTGCTTCCATGTTGCTGTTCTGGTCCTGTTCTGTATATCCTCCTGCTCTACTCTTACAAAGTGCCTAGGAGTGGAGAGGAGAGCAGAGAGCTATAAATAGATCCAGGAGTTGATCTCATTAGCCTCTGGTCTCCCCGGCCTATCATGATGACTGAACCCACCTGAGAGTTGGCCCGCTCGGCTCTGTGTCGTGTGATAGGAGAGGAAATTAAGTGCACCGCTGGGGAAGGAATGGGATCTATGAATAATGAACGAGTTCATCAGGATGGCTTTAATGGCTTCTGGTCTGAGAGGTACAGTACAGTCGCCATGGACATAGTGACCAGAACACTTCTACTCCTTCTATCCACACACAGTGCAGAACTCACTGTAGTGGCCTTACTTGCCGGTACCACTGTCAGCATTGTTGCCTTTTCTTACATTTACATTTACATTTTAGTCATTTAGCAGACGCTCTTATCCAGAGCGACTTACAGGAGCAATTAGGGTTAAGTGCCTTGCTCAAGGGCACATTTACGTCATTTAGCAGACGCTCTAGTCCAGAGCGACTCACAAATTGATGCATTCACCCTATAGCCAGTGGGATAACCACTTTACAATTTTTTTTTTTTTGGGGGTAGAAGGATTACTTTATCCTATCCCAGGTATTCCTTAAAGAGGTGGGGTTTCAAATGTCTCCGGAAGGTGGTGAGCGACTCCGCTGTGGGGTGGGGGGTGTAGAAGGATTACTTTATCCTATCCCAGGTATTCCTTAAAGAGGTGGGGTTTCAAATGTCTCCGGAAGGTGGTGAGTGACTCGGCTGTGGGGTGGGGGGGTAGAAGGATTACTTTATCCTATCCCAGGTATTCCTTAAAGAGGTGGGGTTTCAAATGTCTCCGGAAGGTGGTGGTGAGCGACTCCGCTGTGTGTGGGAGGGGGTAGAAGGATTACTTTATCCTATCCCAGGTATTCCTTAAAGAGGTGGGGTTTCAAATGTCTCCGGGAAGGTGGTGGTGAGCGACTCCGCTGTGTGTGAGAGGGGGGGGTAGAAGGATTACTTTATCCTATCCCAGGTATTCCTTAAAGAGGTGGGGTTTCAAAATGTCTCCGGAAGGTGGTGGAGTGACTCCGCTGTGGGGGGGGGTAGAAGGATTACTTTATCCTATCCCAGGTATTCCTTAAAGAGGTGGGGTTTCAAATGTCTCCGGAAGGTGGTGAGCGACTCCGCTGTGTGTGAGGGGGGGTAGAAGGATTGCTTTATCCTATCCCAGGTATTCCTTAAAGAGGTGGGGTTTCAAATGTCTCCAAGGTGGTGAGTGACTCCGCTGTCCTGGCGTCGTGAGGGAGCTTGTTCCACCATTGGGGTGCCAGAGCAGCGAACAGTTTTGACTGGGCTGAGCGGGAACTATGCTTCCGCAGAGGAAGGGAGCCAGCAGGCCAGAGGTGGATGAACGCAATGCCCTCGTTTGGGTGTAGGGACTGATCAGAGCCCGAAGGTACAGAGGTGCCATTCCCCTCGCTGCTCCAAAGGCAAGCACCATGGTCTTGTAACGGATGCGAGCTTCAACTGGAAGCCAGTGGAGTGTGCGGAGGAGGGGGGTGACGTGAGAGAACTTGGGAAGGTTGAACACCAGACGGGCTGCGGCATTCTGGATGAGTTGTAGGGGTTTAATGGCACATGCAGGGAGGCCAGCCAACAGCGAGTTGCAGTAATCCAGACGGGAGATGACAAGTGCCTGGATTAGGACCTGTGCCGCTTCCTGTGTAAGGCAGGGTCGTACTCTCCGAATGTTGTAGAGCAGGAACCTGCAGGAGCGGGTCACCGCCTTGATGTTAGCGGAGAACGACAGGGTGTTGTCCAGGGTCACGCCAAGGCTCTTCGCACTCTGGGAGGAGGACACAACGAGTTGTCAACCGTGATGGCGAGATCATGGAACGGGCAGTCCTTCCCCGGGAGGAAGAGCAGCTCCGTCTTGCCAGGGGTTCAGCTTGAGGTGGTGATCCGTCATCCATACTGATATGTCTGCCAGACATGCAGAGATGCGATTCGCCACCTGGTTATCAGAAGGGGGAAAGGAGAAGATTAGTTGTGTATCGTCAGCGTAGCAATGATAGGAGAGGCCGTGTGAGGATATGACAGAGCCAAGTGACTTGGTGTATAGGGAGAAAAGGAGAGGGCCTAGAACTGAGCCCTGGGGGACACCAGTGGTGAGAGCACGTGCAGTGCGGAGACAGCTTCTCGCCACGCCACTTGGTAGGAGCGACCGGTCAGGGTAGGACGCAATCCAGGAGTGAGCCGCGCCGGAGATGCCCAGCTCGGAGAGGGTGGAGAGGAGGATCTGATGGTTCACAGTATCAAAGGCAGCAGACAGGTCTAGAAGGACAAGAGCAGAGGAGAGAGAGTTAGCTTTAGCAGTGCGGAGAGTCTCCGTGACACAGAGAAGAGCAGTCTCAGTTGAATGACCAGTCCTGAAACCTGATTGGTTTGGATCAAGAAGGTCATTCTGAGAGAGATAGCAAGAGAGTTGGCTAAAGACGGCAAGAGAGAGGGAGAAAGAAGTCAAAGCATAGGGTAGGGCAGTGTGAGCAGGACCAGCAGTGTCATTAGACTTAACAAACGAGGATCGGATGTCGTCAACCTTCTTTTCAAAGTGGTTGACGAAGTCATCCACAGAGAGAGAGAGGAAAAATGTGGCAAAGGGTTAGAGGCAGATGCTTGGAATTTAGAGTGGTAGAAGGTGGCCTTAGCAGCAGAAACAGATGAAGAAAATGTAGAGAGGAGGGAGTGAAAAGATGCCAGGTCGGGCAGGGAGTTTAGTTTTCTTCCATTTCCGCTCCACTGCCCGGAGCTCAGTTCTGTGAGCTCGCAATGAGTCATCAAGCCACGGAGCTGGAGGGGAGGACCGAGCCGGCCGGGAGGATAGGGGACACAGAGAGTCAAAGGATGCAGAAAGGGGAGGAGAGGAGGGTTGAGGAGGCAGAATCAGGAGATTGGAGGGAGAAGGATTGAGCAGAGGGAAGAGATGATAGGATGGAAGAGGAGAGAGTAGTGGGAGAGAGAGCGAAGGTTGCGGCGCGCATTACCATCTGTGTAGGGGCAGAGTGAGTAGTGTGGGAGGAGAGCGAGAGAGAAAAGGAAACAAAGTAGTGGTCGGAGACATGGAGGGGAGTTGCAGTGAGATTAGTAGAGGAGCAGCATCTAGTGAAGATGAGGTCAAGCGTATTGCCTGCCTTGTGAGTAGGGGGACGGTGAGAGGGTGAGGTCAAAAGAGGAGAGAGTGAAAGAAGGAGGCAGAGAGAAATGAGTCAAATGTGGACATAGGGAGGTTGAAATCCCCCAAAACTGTGAGGGGTGAGCCATCCTCAGGAAAGGAACTTATCAAGGCGTCAAGCTCATTGATGAACTCTCCAAGGGAACCTGGAGGGCGACTAGATGACAAGGATATTAAGCTTAAATGGGCTAGTGACTGTGACAGCATGGAATTCAAATGAGGAGATAGACAGATGGGTTAGGGGAAAAATTGAGAATGTCCACTTGGGAGAGATGAGGATTCCTGTACCACCACCCCTCTGAACAGATGCTCTCGGGGTATGCGAGAACACATGGTCAGACGAGGAGAGAGCAGTAGGAGTAGCAGTGTTTTCAGTGGTGATCCATGTTTCCGTCAGCGCCAGGAAGTCGAGGGACTGGAGGTTGGCATAGGCTGGGATGAAGTCAGCTTTGTTGGCAGCAGAACGGCAATTCCAGAGGCTGCCTGCGACCTGGAACTCCAGGTGTGGGGTGCGTGCAGGGACCACCAGGTTAGAGAGGCAGCAGCCACGCGGTGTGGTGCGTTGTGTAGCCTGTGCAGAGAGGAGAGAACAGGGTTAGGCAGAGGCATAGTTGACAGGCTGCAGCAAATGGCCACAAAAATGCAGAGGAGATCGGAATGAAATGAGCTAAGCATCTGGGAGAGGAGAGAGCAGGGCCTCCCTCACCAAAAACTTCTACCTCAGAAACTAAAATTGTTTCACTGAACCACCCGAACAAAAACTCTCCCAACTTCCACCTTTAGAAATCAGAATTGTTGTGAACCACAGCGGTTCAATGTTTAAAGGAATAGACTCAACCCACTTTATTCAGCTAGCTAACTATGACACCATAGCTAACTAGCATGCTAGCATCCAATAACAATAACACGACCAGCTAACTGTACTGTAGTAGCCAAACACAACACACCCGTCCCCAGCCAGCCAACGTCCAATCATCGCTGCATACTAATTCAGTTTAGCACCAACACTTGGTCACAACAAACCACCAATAGTGTGTTAACTAGCTAACTAGCATGCTAGCATCCAGTAACACACAGTTTAGCACCAACACTTGGTCATAACAAACCACCAATAGTGTGATAACACACTAAACAGATCATTCGTGTCTGTGTCAAGTTCCTTTCATGACGCAGCAATGATTAAACGTTGGCTAGCCAGGACAAGTACACTGCATTTAGCCACTACAGCACAGTTAGCTGGTCGCGTTGGGTAGCTAGCAATGGCCACTGTGTTGACTTTGTTTGAAGAACGGCTAGCTAGCTAGCTTCGTGCTACACCCGGCACACAATGGCTACTGTGTTGACTCTGACTCTGTTCGAAAAACGGCTAGTTAGCTCGCTTCGTGCTACAGCCGGCACGGCCGAAGACACTGCCAAGACACACCAATAGTGTGATAACACACTAAACAGATCATTCGTGTCTGTGTCAAGTTCCTTTCATGACGCAGCAATGATTAAACGTTGGCTAGCCAGGACAGGTACACTGCATTTAGCCACTACAGCACAGTTAGCTGGTCGCGTTGGGTAGCTAGCAATGGCCACTGTGTTGACTTTGTTTGAAGAACGGCTAGCTAGCTAGCTTCGTGCTACACCCGGCACACAATGGCTACTGTGTTGACTCTGACTCTTCTTCAAAGCATCAGACTCACTCAGTAAAAAATAGTCTAAAAAAAATAAATAAAAATGTGGCATGTCTAGCCCAGGACATTGCCCTCTTGTGTGCAATAACGTTAACCTTTTAAAATGTTTTTTTTAATGTTGAATGCTCCAGGCCACAATGACAAATGACAAGTGATCAAACTGTGACACTGTTAGTGTATTTTAAAACAGACTCTGGTTCCGCTGGCATTGCTGTGACTCACTCCTGCATTAATATTATCCCTCATGTTTATTCATCAACACACATTCATTCTGTTGAACCCAGAAGCATGTATAGCGTTACGCTGTGTGTGTGTGTGTGTGTGTGTGTGTGTGCGCAGTCCCGGGCGGTACTCTCTTCATGCATGTCTACACACACAATGCCATTTGTACCAGCGCTATAATTTCACTGTTGCTGTGGGACGTGGCGGGCTGCTCCATGGTAATGCAGAGCGGGAGAGGAGCCTCAGCCTCATCTCAGATTAGATTTAGCGCTGCCTCACAGAGACCTGAGCAATCATCCAGCCTGCCCTGCCACTGATAGGGCCAGCTCCCTGGTGTCAGAGCCTGATGTCCTCTCTCTACCTCTCTCTCCCACTCTCTACCTCTCTCTCTTCCACTCTCTCTCTGAGCAGGGTAACGTGTGACTGGCTCAGGTTTAATGTAATAGAATTCCAGACCTGTCAAAGTTCGAGCTTGTCCACCAGGCTGCATGAGAACATACACATTTGAATAGATTATCTCTGCACAGGGTGGATATGATGGCAATGAGGGTGACCTTTCATGTCCACAAGAATGCGCAAGTGTTGCAGAGCTAGACTGACTTGCAAAAGACAGATTTGTAAGGCAGCCAGAGTGGTGGGTAGGTCTGGGAATTGCCTCACGGTACAATATTATCACGATACTTACTCAAATCAAACTGTATTTGTCACATGCGCCGAATACAACAGGTGTAGACCTTACAGTGAAATGCTTACTACAAGCCCTTAATCAACAATGCAGTTTTAAGAAAGAATACCAAAATAAATCACAAAAAAATAAAATAATGCAAAATAAAAGTAATAAATAATTAAAGAGCAGGAGTAAAATAACAATAGCGAGGCTATATACAGGGGGTACTGGTACAGAGTCAATGTGCGGGGGCACCGGTTAGTCGAGGTAATTGGGGGTAATATGTACTGTACATATAGGTAGCGTTATTAAAGTGACTATGCATAGATAATAAACAGAGAGTAGCAGCAGCGTAAAAGAGGGGTGGGGGGGCAATGCAAATAGTCTGGGTAGCCATTTGATTAGATGTTCAGGAGTCTTATGGCTTGGGGGTAGAAGCTGTTTAGAAGCCTCTTGGACTTACTGTAAGTGCCGATACGATATATATTGTGATTTTCTTGATTAATATATATTGCGGTTCGATGTTATTGCGATTTGATGTTCCAAACATATTGCTCACTATATGTCTGCTGCAGAGAGACGAGAGAGCATGAGAAAATTTAGATGAGAGAGCATGAGAAAATTTGTTTTGATTAGTCATGAAAATAAAAGTGCTGAAAACATGTTGGCTCACTATTTAAAAAGATGGAGAATAAGCTATAGGATTAAAAATACTGTAGTTTTGGCGCCGGTACAGCCGACCAGCGCTAGCTAATGCTACCTACCTACCGAGTTAAAGTATCGATGTAATATCGTCCAAAATAATATTGCAATATGTAACTGTATGGATTTTTCCCCCATTACTAGTGGTGGGTGACTTGACTTGATATGGTTGCGACTGAGTGAGGGAGTTTTTTTGCGTTAGATGTGTGGCTGTGATTATATAAAGGACTCTTCGGACCGACTCCTTTTAGATTTTATGCACCATGCTTGTTATGTCGAAGGCCCTTTGAAAGTCCTTACTTCAGGCATTCCTTTCCTCTTTTTTGATTTTAATAAAAAACATGTGCAAATCTCAGACAGAAAGAGCAAGATAAAAGTCTGCTCCCCTTCAGATACTGCAGAAGCTCCAGTCTCTCGTAAAGTAGGCCAATGGCGTGGTGGGGAGTGTTTGTGTAATGGGGGGTGGTAGTCTTTGTAGGGTAAGATTATGGTATATTCGTACTGTAGGCCAGCGGAGGGTAGGTAGTCTGTGTAGGATTTAGATTCTATTGAGATCATTTCATATACATTTTGTAAACTGTAGTCACTCAGGTTGCGCTGGGCAAAGTAGAGCTGTTTAGCAGACCCATTCTGAGCCTGTGAGGCCACATGAAATGAACCCTGCCCCCCCTCCCATCTCCAGCTGAAACTCAGAAGGGGTTGTTAGTGACTAAGTCTAGTCCACATATGAACATTCCGTACAGGCTCTTATTATATTACCTGCCCATTGTTTCAGTCACCACCGCTGGCCTGGGTAGAGCTGATCCCCATTGAAGGAGCTGTGTGCTGGGATCTGTCTGCCAGGTGTGCTGGTGTGTTTGTGTGTGGTGGTTGTGTGGAATGGTGGTGGTGGAGTGGTGGTGGTGCTGGTGTAATCTCTCGTGGACAGATTCTCATGGACAGAGGGTTTTCATTGTTGATTATTTGGACGAATCAGGATTGGGTGAAGGCAGTGCTTAAACTGGTGCGTTGATTTTCAAGCCTGTGTTCGGATGATAAACGGTTTCCACTAGATTCCACAGCCACAAAGTCAAAAACTCATCAAAACAACTATTTGATTTTTGGCCATTATAAACACAGATGAAATTAGTGGAAGGGAGGGTTTTGGCAGAGAGTTTCCGTTTGCGAGGGAGGAGACTTCGCTGCCTTCCTTTGCACAAAGGTAATCACAATTGTTAACGGTATTCCCCCCCCAGAAGTAAAACAGGAAATGACAAACTTTCACGATATAATCTGACATCTGGGTAACCGAGATTAGTGCTGGTGTGGTAGTGTGGCGTGGTGAGCTGGTTGTGTGTGTATAGTGGTCCAGCACTTCTCAATGGAGCTGGTTTAGTTGGTGTTATGTCTCCTTTGGCCCCATGTGTAGGTGTTTGCGTGGGTGGGAATGTTTGTTTACTGATTGAGTCTGATCAGTTGGGTGGTAGTGTTTTGGATTGAGTGGGGTTAATGGTGTGCGTGTGCACAGAGGGCAGTGGTGTCCTTTACCGCAGCATGTTAACCCGCTGTTGCACAGTCCCAGTTAAAGGGGCGTCTCGGCAGAAGTGACCTCTTTTCCTACTGCCTAGAGTGAATATTAGCCTTCCTCTGGCCACCATGCTCCATCTTCATGTCTCTTCTCCTGTCTGAAACACTTTATCCTCATTGGGTTCACAAGCTGGTTGGAGCATAACATCTGTCCTGTTTGATTATGTTATTAGAATGCACCACACACAGACACACACACTCCCATCTTGAGAAAGGTATTTTATGTTCCCTATTTGGAGAAAGTCTTTTTTAGTGTGTATTCTTCTTAGAGCTTCTCACTACTGCATGGACATCGTAAAGTTCAGAACCTCAGATAACAGAACCTCAGATAACAGAACCTCAGATAACAGAACCTCAGATAACAGAACCTCAGATAACAGAACCTCAGATAACAGAACCTCAGGTAACAGAACCTCAGATAACAGAACCTCAGATAACAGAACCTCAGATAACAGAACCTCAGATAACAGAACCTCAGATAACAGAACCTCAAGTGCACTGAATGTTTAATATTCAGATGTTGCAAAGATGGTTCGCCGTCAAGCTGTGACATGAAAGTCATGATTTGATTTTGGAGCTGTAGGAATAGTGATTCTATTCTTTTTCTTATCAACAAGCACATTTAAAAACAAAGGAAGGGAAACCAAGCCATGTTTCCTAGTTATTTACTTGGAGGAAAGATTGAATTCATAGTAGCAGCATGGAGCCATATGTCTGTCTTTTCTGTCCGTCTTGCTCTGAAGCTGAAAAAGTGCGGTGGAATTTCATTTTTTTCTTTAATTATTTCATCTCTCAACCCCTTCACACATGCACACAAGTGTACACACACATACGTACATTTGCAGTCTATTATTTAAACATTGCACCTCAGGACTCGACGGCTGAAATTGCATGTTAATTTTGAACAGCAATAACTTTCCAATCTCTGCGGCACGCTGCCTCTGTTCCCAAGGCAAACGATGGTCCGGCGTTTCTATAACGTTTGTCTTGCTTAAATGGGTCCTGGGGAGTGTGACTTAATTAAAAGCTTAAATGATATTCCCTCCTAGTGAGCACTAGGATTAGTTTGTCCTGTGGCTACTGAGCTACACTCCACCAGCTTTTCTCTACTGTGATTTGAAGTGGTTAACAGGGACTTTAGCACGTTTTGTGCAAGCTCCATTGAATTGTGACCTCCGTCTAACCATTTCAACTGTCAATAAGATGGAAAGAGGACATTGTGTGCCTTTTTTAAAGGGCTTTTTAGATTTAATTAAGTTTTTGATTGAGGCCATTGATGATGTGTGGCTTTATAAAACGGTCTTACATCCTCTCTGATTCACCTTTAAAATCAATCTCTTTCACTCCATCTGGCTATTTATCCAGTGGATTATTTGTTGAAGGTGTAGCATGAACCTCCAAGGACAGTGCTTCAGTGTGCCAAAACATCTCAATAGACCAGCAATTATTCTCAATACCATTACATTTCAGACTCGCACGGAATTGTTAATGCTCGATACAACAGTCAACTGGTTAAATCTGGTCGAGACAACTTTTGTTGGATACACAAGTGTGTTTAACTCACTATACTGGCCTTACATTAAATGGAAATATTTAGTGTGTCTTCTACCAATTCCCCATTAGGGTATGCAGGCTGTATATCAATATATTGATGTACAACATCAGCAAATTTAAACAAGTTTTGTTACAGACCTATTCACCATGAAGCCTGCTGAAAGGAAGTGTTGATTAGAGTACTTAGCTCTTTGAAATAGACTGGACCTTCTCTCCTAAAGTACAGATGGTCACATTAATCTGTGATGCGTTGCTTGGTCATGGAATATTCTAAACACGGTCTTGTTTAAACTTTAATTTACAATCCAAAATGGGTAAATATTTCCCTTGCATTACAACTGTCACCTCTATAGAATTTCGAGTAATCTCACACAGTTCTTAATGGTCTTGGACTGTTTGTTCAGTGTTTGTGCGAGGCCAGCTGTTTGAGCCCTCTGTCAATGGACCAATCAACTTTAACCTCTGTCCTTTACTCACCCCCTACCTGTAATGCCCCTGAAAACACTATGCACTTCAACACTGGAGGAGGATGTATTGGGTCAGTGTCAGTGATTTAAAACGTGTGTTGAGCCGAGGGGAAACTATACATAAAGGCAACTTATCACTTGACTGGCCACAGTGTTCCAAAGCACAACACTGGTGATGTAGAGGAGTACCATCTGCTGAGTTGTCAGATGCTCAGCCATATTGATCTGGCTGTAATTGATTATGATAGTCTGAAGATAAGGCTTCTGTTAAACTGTGGCTAGGCTTTTGCAGGGCCCTGTAATTGCATATGCACGCTGTCCCTGTGCTTATCTCCCTGCTCTCTCCCAGCACCATGCATCACCGTCAGCTGAAATACCTCGGCAGCACGCCAAGTTATGCCTCCAAGGACACTCCTCATCAACACCAGAGACTGACAGCCCCTGCAGCAGTTGTGCTACAACACTGTAAACTTTCTACCCACCGATCCACTCCGTAAACTACCCTGGTGCTGCTGCTCCTGCTGCTGGGGGCAAAGGGATGTCCTGTCCTCCGCTTCAACTGAAATAAACCCCACGGGTTTGGCCACACGGCATGCATACAGGTTGTGTGTGTGCCTGTGTGTGTGTGTGCCTTCTTTACCGTAAGTGTGGTGTAGCTGCCAGTGGGCTCCCACCCTCATCGCCAAACCATTGACCACCACTAATCGCAACACATCGGAACACTTATGGTTTACCCTAACCATACCCACAACAGTTTCTAAATGCTTTGGCCAGAGTTCAGTTTTTGTTTCGTTGCTGCCGTTATTGTCATTAAAATGCCAACATTTATCACCCGAGTCTTATCTAAATCAGTTGTTCTTGTCAGCGCTATTAAATCCATTACTGTAAACAGTTTTCAGAACAATACAGGCAGGCAGTTTACTGTGCTGAGAGTGATAAGCTCTGTCAGACAGTGCAGAGAGAGGAGTTTGGGATCTTGTCCAGAATGGGCTGGTATGTGGATAAATGAGTGTGCTGTAGAGGGCCATACAAGGTTTCATAAACACATAGTTTATCTGGCAGGCGGGCGGCTGCAGTAGTTTGGTGCTGCCTGGCCTCTCTCCAGGTGCTGCTGGAGTGAAGGAGAAGATCTGTCAAAGTTTTAAGAAGAACAGAATGCATATCCGCTCACTGTGTATGGCTTCCAAACCATTATTTTATTTATTGCTAGCGTTATCTCCGGTAATACATTAGTGTTTTGACTGACATGCTCATCTAAATTAAAGTTTGCCTGTCTGGGCCATGGTGAATGGAGGGAGGTAGGTATTTATTTGTATAATATGGAATACGTTTAATCTGGTTAGATTTGGTTGTTTGTGTTAATCTGAGAGGCGTATAATCTGGAGTTTGGAGTGCTCTTATCCGGAACCAAAGACAGACCCACATTAACAACCCTCTTGAGCAGACTGGAAGGAGAGCGTAAGAAGGAAAGACGTGCGGATGGTGGAAGATTGGAGGATGGGAGAGAGAGATGGCTCCGGAAAGAGATGATGATGGAAAAGAGGAACCAACGAGGAGGAGGAGGAGGAGGAGGAGGTGTATTATTCTGAATGGCAGAACAGACCCATCTGCTGTGGCTTGGCCCAGCCCGCCTGACCATTATTAAGGGAAACTGCCCGTTAGCGCCAGCTGCCAGCCCAGTGCAGCGTGGCCTGGCTCTCTCTCGCTGCCCCCTCCACCACCTCCCTCAGCCCCGGCCCTCAGAGCAGCAGCTGAGACAGGGTGCGGCTCCCAAGACATTCTCTAAACCTGGAGGAGGTGTTTATATTCCAGCGCAGAATGTAAATAAGGTGGGAAATCATTTCTGGGAGATGTGTGTTTTTTTTTTACGTAAGTAAGTATGTATTTCAGTGTTATTTAAAGTTTATTTTAATAACATCTGATATCTTTTTTAAATTTTTTTTTAGTATTTTTATCGTTTTATTCATTTATATAATTTTTTATAATTTTTTAAAAATATATATATATTTTTTTATATATTTTATTTTTATCATCTTAAATCTTGGTGGTTTCTAGAAATAATGGCCATTGGCTGACCTCGGTACTCATCGAGTGATTCAATTGTGCTTCACTTGGGAAATTAATGTAAAAAATGGAGTGTGTGAATCACTTTAGACGTGTTGAGTCAAACACATTGTTCCAGATCCATACCCGTCTTTACTCATTCCACATCAGCAGCTCTATAGCCATTGGAGCAGCTCTAACCACCAGAGGTATTCCCTTTCAGAGCTCATAAAGCCTTTCACTTCACTTTGTTCCCATTATGCCCGCCTCTCCAATTTGTCTCCAGACATTTTTGTAACACCTAATTGTGCCTACAGTCTGTGAAGATGCCACACCTTGTGATAAGTGCATTCCCACAAGGTAAACTTGGCAGGGCTCGAGTAGAACAAACAAACAAGCAAACATGCAGTTATTTCGGAGCCTGTTGCTCTGCATCCCAATGAGGCTGATGGATTAGCGTTCCATTCCATTAATGGGCTGAGAGGAGGAGTGCCAGAAGTCCCATTCTGTTTTATCGGTGGCTCGCTGCTTCTCACATTGGTAATGGCGTCTGAGCCGGCTGTTTTCCACATTTTCCTTCCTTATCTAAACTTCTTTGGTGTGCAACTCAAGTAAATTGACTGTTTCCCCCACACTGACTAGTTAAAGTTTACCGTGGGAACATGGACGACACATTAGATGGATGACAATAAGGCTCTTATGTTTGGTTCACAAATGCATACACAGGGCTAAAATAAGCCAGGGGGCTAGGCTTTTAGCCGTGGTGGAATGGGTTTATGTTTGTGAGAGAGTGTGTTTGTGTGTCTGAGTCCATCCGTTCGTAAGTTTGCGCGTCTTTCCAAGAGTGTATGTGTGTTCTTGATTTGTATGTGCGTTTGCTCTGCTTGGCAGTCAGGTCTCTCTCCGAGAGCGGAGTCCTCTCTGACCTCCTACTGAAGGGTCAGGGGTCGTCTTTGAGCTAATTGGGTTCACCTCGCTCTGGTCATGACATTCTGGGGTCGCACTGCTTTCAAATGTCAGCCTCCAGCCGTGTTCCATGCCAGCCAGGCCTGAGAGCAGTAGAGCATCAATGCCACAGCCCCTCTACCCATTCAACCATCTCTGCAGTAACACTTCAAATGCCAAGGACAGTCCACCCACACCCTTTGCCTAGTCCTGGTGGAGTGAAGAGCGGAAACATCTTTTGAGAACCATTCATGAATTCACCTTTGTATACAATGACCGTACATTTCTCACATCCCAACTAAAGTCAGCGGTGAGTGTTATAGAATTAGAAGGACATTGTCATTGCAGTTTTTAAGCTCTGCAGTGAAGAAGTTGTATTGTTAAGGCCGATCGTCCTTTCTCCCTTCAGTGAACTCACTTCTGATGTAGCGGTGGAGGGAGCTGGGGTCTTTCTGAATGGTGGATGATCTGGAAAGGGCAGTAACATTCCACTGCGTCAGTAGCTCTGTGATGTAGTCCTCTAGGACTGTGTGGCGTGATAAATGGTGTTTGAGGGTAATCACAGACCGGCCATAGCATACGGCAGCAGTCGGTCAGACACTACGCATGGCAGAAGCCTAAAACCCTTAATTGATTCCATGGTCATGTTTTGAGTTAATGTTTACTTGATGGCGTGCTGCTGTGCGCTTGGCTTCCAAAACATTCCACACTCTTCCAACTCTCGCCTAGAGCAGTGAGGTTTGGCACGAACCGTCAAGACTTCAACCACAACCCATTATCTGATTTTATCAGTGTCAAACTCTCAGGCTTAAACCATTTCTCAGACCTCTATTGAATTCTAAGGCCGCAGCGTTGGAGAATTCTTAACCTTAATTTCCAGGCTAATGAAGCACTGTAAAGCGGATGGGCGGTCTTAAGCAGCAATCACTTTGGCTGATCAATCCTGGCTGCTTTGTTTCACGTGTCCCTTTTACTTGGTGTTGATGTGATTGAGAGCTGCCTTAATGGGCCCTGCCGTATCTACATATCTCCCCCCCCCTCCAAAGTCTTTGATCGATGCCCACCCTCTCAGGCTGTTATCTAAGCTCACACACAATGGGGCCCTCAGCGCTCCAGGTCTTCTTCCCTTCTTTCTTTCACTTCCTCTCTCCCTATCTCTTCCCTCTCCATCTCTGGACGGGACAATGGGCTCTGTGGAGCCGCTCATGCTGTTGTGATGATGTCAACATTTTATTCCATCTTCATCCAGCTCTCTCATGGGTTCGCGCTCTGTTCTTATTGACGCACGCACGCACACACACACACACACACACACACACACACACACACACACGCGCACTCTTCCCCTCTCCACATCCTTTTGTTGGTGTTTGTGGTGGTGGGTCGGGCTCTGGGAGGCATCTCATTGTAAATCGTGTAATCTGCTCTTTCGGGGTTATTGCATCTCTATTTTCCGCTGGCTGTGTTCTGAGAGGGGGGATATTTGTGTTGACCTGCTTGGAGCCAGCCTGTTTGCTGTGATTTAAATGGGAGCAGGAGAGTCTGAACCCCCCCCAGAGTGGAGGAATGCTGTTCTATTTCCCCTCTCCACTGCAGCGTCTCAACTGTACTGTACTGACACTGCCAGCCTGGACAAAACAGCACAGTCACTATGTGGCCTGAAATACCCCTGCCTAAATAAGGGCCATACTGTAGCTGGGTCACACTAGGCCTATTTATTCAGAATAGTCCTTCCTAGCCTATGTCCCATAGTACAATATGTGACAGACATATTGTACTATTTATTTTTATTTTTACCAAGATTCAGTCTGAAGTCATTCTTTGGTTTTCTAAAGCAGTGCCCTCATTTGGTGTAGACATGTTATGATCCACCTACAGTACTGTGTTAATGCTGTAGACATGACACGTCTAACTGGCAGGCTTTAGTTAGCTACAGTGATTTATACACTTCCATTCTCTCTAATTAAATCATTAATTGGCCATTCAGAACCCATCAGACTGCCATTAGGTTGAGCTCTGCTCCTTCTCAAGGTCTGGGTGGGCGGTTCAGCACTCTCAACTACGCTCTCTCGCTGAACATTAAACCTTTTTCATTTTATATTGCTGAGCAGCGAGGGCCTCTTGTTTAGTCTTTCTGTCCAGTCTGACAGGTGCTTCAAACTGTCACACTTCCTGGCTCTGTGCTCTGTCATTCAGCGGGAGGGAGGGATTGATGCCCAGCCACACTGCCTGTCTGCCTCACAAGAGTGCTCTGTCATAGGAGATTTTGGGGGGCATCTCGGCAGGTTGACTCATCAACACTGTGTGTGTGTGCACATGCTGCTCAAAACAATTAAAGAGAACATAAACAAGCATCTAGATCTGATAGATAAATAACATCTTATTAAATACTTTTTTATTTACATAGTTAGATTACTGACAACAAAATCACACAAAATTTTATCAATGAAATCAAATTTATCAACCCATGGAGGTCTGGATTTGGAGTCACCCTCAAAATTAAAGTGGAAAACCTACAGGCTGATCCAACTTTGATGTAATGTCCTTAAAACAAGTCAAAATGATTTTTTGTGAAGCGTCCACTGTCCAACCCCACTTGGCGCCTCTCCTTCCCTTTCTGTCTGTTTCTGCTTTTTGTGGCCTGGAGGCATTTCTGGCTCTGGCGTGCTCCTCCTGCTCCTCCTTGCACAAAGGCGGAGGTAGCGGTCCTGCTGCTGGGTTGTTGCCCTCCTACGGCCTCCTCCACATCTCCTGATGTACTGGCCTGTCTCCTGGTAGCGCCTCCATGCTCTGGACACTACGCTGACAGACACAGCAAACCTTCTTGCCACAGCTCGCATTGATGTGCCATCCTGGATGAGCTGCACTACCTGAGCCACTTGTGTGGGTTGTAGACTCGTCTCATGCTACCACTAGAGTGAAAGCACCGCCAGCATTCAAAAGTGACCAAAACATCAGCCAGGAAGCATAGGAACTGAGAAGTGGTCTGTAGTCACCACCTGCAGAACCACTTCTTTATTGGGGGTGTCTTGCTAATTGCCTATAATTTCCACCTGTTGTCTATTCCATTTGCACAACAGCATGTGAAATGTATTGTCAATCAGTGTTGCTTCCTAAGTGGACAGTTTGATTTCACAGAAGTGTGATTGACTTGGAGTTACATTGTGTTGTTTAAGTGTTCCCTTTATTTTTTTGAGCAGTGTATTTAGCCCAGGACTAGAGGTGTTACTGTGTGATATTAATAACCTCTGCACCCGCAATGACTGGACTGAGAGCAGAGGATTATGGGACAGACGTGGCCTCTGCCTTGTTTAACCAGGTCTCTGTGTGTTAGTTTCTCTTAAACACACGTACACTGTACAAACACTGTCCTAGCCGTCTTACTCAGTGAGGTCACGGCCAGGGCAGCAGCTGTGATCCTGCCGGTGACCTTGTTTCAACCAGGGCCCCGTAGCGCCCCACTGCCCTCCGTCAGGTCGTTAGTGCAGCTCGTTCTCGATTAGGGTAGCTGTAATGCTGAGCTGTAATGCTGCGTTGTTAGGCCCTGCTGGAGTGCTTTCTCCTTGAGTTCTGTTCTGAACTAGTCCATTCACTTGTGGCAAGAAACTTCTCTACATTGCCGCACTTCCTTTTTTGTCTGCACTTTCTAGAGATGGTGTCAAGGCGGTTCAGTTAGTTTCCTACTGACACTGAGCTCTGAGAGCAGCTGAAGTGTGTGTTTGGTGGTACAGTAACTCAGACAGGGTGTGTTTACTGCAGTGCTGTCAACCCCCACCCCTGATGCTGGGTCAGACTCTCCAGGAACTCAGCTGTAACTCATGAAAATAGCTGTATAAACAGTGATAGAGGGATTACATGTGCTGTATTTACATGTAGCCTTCTATATATAAATACTGTTTGATGATGAATACTGATGATCAAATTCCTTGTGACTTAATGGAATCACAATGAGATTAATGGATTCTTATGTATATCCTCATGAATCCATAAGTCAGAATGAATTGGATGTTTCATCCTCCAAACATGTTTTTTGTTCCTTTTACACACGTCAAACTCATTCCACGGAGGGCCAAGTGTCTGCTGGTTTTCACTCCTCCCTTGTACTTGATTGATGAATTAAGGTCACTAATTAGTAAAGAACTCCCCTTACCTGGTTGTCTTAATTGGAAAGAAAAAACAAAAACCCGAAGATACTAGGCCCTCCATGGAATGAATTTGACACCCTGCTTTAACAGGACATGTTGTCTGGCTTCTGTCTTCACACCCCCTCATGTATAATACGGGCTGATTTACTTTTGTAAAATTATGTCTAAATATGTAAAATATCTCTTCAACATCAAATTTGCAACTTTTCTGTTTACACTAGCCTGGGATGTGGTGTGGCCAAAGCCACATTCCTGCTTCATGTGAGTGCAGCTATTAGCATAGTATATAAACAAACAAAACCAAAATTGCAATTCAAACTATACAGGAACTTCTCATCTAAACCATATTGCACATAGTGTTGCACACTTGATTCAATGCAATGATTCACAAATGTGTGGACATTTTAAAAGCCTTTAATTTTCTATGACTAACGGAGCAAAAATGCTGTCTGCTGGTATAAAGGTAATTAAGGTAATTCTTGCAGGTGCATGTGGTGTGGGAGAGCCTTTGTCTTTACACTGTACCACTCAGAGGGGGGGATGTCTCCAACACCCCCCCCCCCGGAGCAGGGTTTCGCAGGGTTCCCATTAGGAGAATGTGGCGCCGGACATTTGAGAAATGTACCGGACCCATATGCTTTGTGTGCATAACCTGATTAGGGCGTCCACCCACGGTGCTCAGAATTACAGAAATTACATTTAGAATATGGTCATTCATATTAACAGAACATGCAAGTCGAGGATGGAAAGATGTGCTCTCCTTCTTACCGAATTCTGATGTGCACTTTGAACATGTTAGAATAACTGTCCACATTTACTTTTCCTCAGCCAACAAGACGAGTAATGAACAGATTTTCCATGTCTGTATGCTGTACGGGTGTGATAAATAAGATACATAACGAATAAAATGTACACGCACCAATTTAATTCCACTAAATTATGCAAAGTAACCTATAGACCGATAAACATGACAAGTCAAATGTATTTCCATGGACTGGTATTTCCACCAATGAATAGGCTAAAAAGCATTATTTCGCAATTTGATTTTTTCTTCTTCTACCGGCGCCAATTTTATTTATCGGACAAAAGCCGTCTTTTACCGGCTAACGGAAACCCTGCCCCGGAGGTAGTGTGGGAGACACTACACAAGTATCTCTCCTGGACCTAGTTTGTATCATCTAAATAGTGTAAAGAGGCCCTTAATCTATGATTTCCTACCCACTTCTCTCTAACAATGCAAATGGAATGCCTTATTTCCTAACATGTAGTGCATTTGTATTTATTATGATCCCAATTAGCCAAGGCAGCAGCTACTCTTCCCGGGTCCAACACAAAAAGGCAGTTATACATTCTAAAAACATTACAATACATTCATAACAGATTTCACACAACATATTAAGTGTGTGCCCTCAGGCCTCCCTCTACTACCACATCTATAATACAAATCCATTCATTATGTTTACCTTGTCTCCGCACTACTTAACAATCCCGCTGAAAGCTGTTTACCTCTCAGTGACTCCTGTGTATAGTACTTATGTTATCGTGTGTTTGTATGCATGTGTCTATGTTTGTGTTGCTTCACAGTCCCCGCTGTTCCATAAGGTGTATTTTTATCTGTTTTTTTTAAATCTAATTTTACTGCTGGCATGAGTTACTTGATGTGGAATAGAGTTCCATGTAGCCATGGCTCTATGTAGTACTGTGCGCCTCCCATAGTCTGTTCTGGACTTGGGGACTGTGAAGAGACCTCTGGTGGCATGTCTTGTGGGGTATGCATGGGTGTCCGAGCTGTGTGCCAGTAGTTCAACTTGTATTTGTGAGAGGTATTGACATGTTGAATGAACCGAGCTGTCTGTTTGAACTACTGGCACACAGCTAGGTTCATTCAACATGTCAATACCTCTCACAAATACAAGTAGTGATGAAGTCAATCTCTCCTCCACTTTGAGCCAGGAGAGATTGACATGCATATTATTAATGTTAGCTCTCTGTGTACGTCCAAGGGCCAGCCGTGCTGCCCTGTTCTGAGCCAATTGCAATTTTCCTAAGTCTCTCTTTGTGGCACCTGACCACACAACTGAACAGTAGTCCAGGTGCGACAAACTAGGGCCTGTAGGACCTGCCTTGTTGATAGTGCTGTTAAGAATGCAGAGCAGCGCTTTATTATAGACAGACTTCTCCCCATCCTAGTTACTGTTGTATCAATATGTTTTGACCATGACAGTTTACAATCCAGGGTTACTCCAAGCAATTTAGTCTCCTCAACTTGCTAAATTTCCACATTATTCATTACAAGATTTAGTTGAGGTTTAGGAAATGATTTGTCCCAAATACAATGCTTTTAGTTTTTTAAATATTTAGGACTAACTTATTCCTTGCCACCCATTCTGAAACTAACTGCAGCTCTTTAAGTGTTGCTGTCATTTCAGTCGCTGTGGTAACTGACGTGTATAGTGTTGAGTCATCCACATACATGGACACACTGGCTTTACTCAAAGTGTGATGCTGATACACTGATGCTGCATCAGCGACGTGTGTATGGCTGGGATTAATGACTGTGTTTGTGTCTGTCTGCAGGTATTTGGTGATATCTATCACTTCCGGCACCGTTCTGTGGAGAAGAGGTCTCTGTCGGATCACCGAGGGACGCACGTCCGTCTACAAAAAGAGCCTCAGGTAAGACACATTGGGAGGAGGGGTGAGTGTGAGGGTGGGTGTGTGTAGATGATGGTGGGTGGGTGAGTGTATCAAAGCGGTTGAGGAGGTTGAGAGTGAGTGTGCAGCAAGAGAGGGTGGAGGGATGTGAGTGTAGGGGAGGATGGGTTATATCAATAACATGACTTCACCAGCCGCTACAGAGGGTGGGGGTTGGATTGGGCGTGTTGAAAGATGATGAATTAGTCTAGAGTCATACTGTAATGCACCTCCCATTAACAACACAGGCAGTGTGAGAGGTGATGGGGGGCAGTATGTGAAAGAGGTGGTTGAGAGTCACTGTACTGTAGCTAGGTTGGATGAGTTAACTTCTATTCCATAACATGACTAGAGGAGCCGCAGGTACTTCATCACCATCTGTGGAGCGGCCATTAGGCAGGCAGCGGGGGTAAGGGTCAACGCAGAGGGGACCACAGTGAGCTAACAACCACAGGGCAGAGTGCCAGAGACCTGAGCTCTCATTTATCACCCACTTTTAATGGATGTCTCTGACACCCTACAGCATCTGCCTTGTCTGTTTCCTTTCCTTAGGGCTGGGAGGTGAGAGCATCCTAAACATGCTACTCACATACACACATGTATACTGTGATAGGCTATACTGTGGTGTCTAATGACCCCATTCTCAAACCACCTCTGAATAGATTAGGTTTCCAGTTTGGTTTCTAATGCCTGTCTTGTCTGATGATTTTTCTTCCACTCCTATTGTGGGTGTTTGAGTGATGGGGCCCTGTTTAAAAGGTCTGTGATTTAGTGTCTGGGGCTGTGTGTATTCCACTCCTCTGTGGTCTCCTGGTCTCACGTTTCCCTCTGTAGCTCTTTGGGCTCTGGCTGTGCTTCCATGGCTGTGAAAGGTGAGCGTTTGAACTGCGGCACAATGAATGTCCTGCCATCTGCAGCAGCCCCTCAGAACCGCTCCACTGTTTGTCACTCAGCGCAGCTCAGGTCCAGATGAGAAGATCAGAGAGAGGGCTTGTAACACAAACCCACAGACTAATGTCCAGGAAAAGCTAACATGCACACGCACACACAAACGCAGATATGCACAAAGACACACACACACACAGTCACACAGTCACACACACCACTAGTTCTAACTAATGTTGGTGCTGCTGTGGGCTGGTTCTGTAATTGGGGCGGCTGGGTCAGCGAGAACCATTACCAGCCTTAGTCTCTGCTGACAGTTCACATGCTGTACAAAACGCTGCTTTAAAGGTTTGCAGGACTTGCTGATTCAGAGGTACTCTTCCCCTCCCATTTCCAAAGAACAGAGATGTGTGTATAATTGAGTATGCATTCTTATGGGGGTGACTAGGTTTGAATGAGCAAGACCTGCGGTACTGACTAACTGACATCCCCTGGGAACCCACAATTGAAAATCCCCTGAAACTATAGGGTGTCATGGGAAGTCTATTGTGTGTTAAGGTAAGGACTAACGGCTTCTGCAGTCTGCTAGTGGACACGTCCCCTGCCCAGTCCTGTTCCCGCTGACTGTAGAGAACCCATGTTTTGGTTTCCCAGCATTATGGGAGGTCATTCAGCCAGCGAACTGTGTGGCCAAGTCTCGCCGCTGTTTGTCTTGAGCAGGTGCACGGTGAGAAAAGCGTTGTGTGGCCTATCTCCACTTACCCTTAGCAGCACGGCACCAAAACAACACTGTTCCCGCCCCAACCCCACTCCTCCACCCACCCCTCCGCTCACCACTTAACTGACGGGATTTCCTCTCTCGCCGCCACTCCATTTCCTGTTGTTGAATTCCTTTTCTCCCAGAGCACCTCAGAGAAAGGGGAGCCTCCCTGCACCTCCCTCCCTCCTCTCCTCAGGTCAGCCCTGTGGCCTACAGAAGTCACACTGGGGGAGATGGATCCCAAACAAAAGGAGCAATAAACCCTGCTCAAAGACTCTCACATTACTGTGGACTAAACGGCCAGGGACTCTGCCAAATCTCAGTCTGGCTGACTGGCTGCTCATTCACATCTAATGGTGATGCATCGCTCTAATATTGTCTAGCTGTTGTAAGACCATTGCTGTAGTGAAATTGTGTTACAGTTAGGCTTAAACGATATACCCATAGAAATGCCATCAATACATCAATCAGTATTACCACCTAGAGTTTTTCCTGGTCAGGCCATGTGGTCAGGGAAAACCCCTGGACCTAATCATTTTACAACCCATACAGCTTCCTTTGCTACAGCTATGTAACACTACAGCCATGGTAATGGTGCTCTAGCTGTGGTTGTTGCTTTGGTGTTGGCCTAAGGTTGTGTTATGTTTGGTTGTGTTGATGTTTGTATATGGAGGGGAATAGAAGAGAGCAGGAAGGAAGACACAGAGACCTGTCTGCTCAGTATCTGCTGGACAGCAGCGTTTAACCAAGCAGCCGGGGTCCTGTATGTGAATGGTCTTGAGCGAGGAGAAAAGCTGTCTCAGATAGCTGGCTTCCGGACCCATTTATAATGGAGATCTTATCTGTTAATCGCTAGCTGGTTCCCTCTGTTCTGTTCCACCTCACTCGGTCTGTTTAAGAATTCTTGGAGACTCCCTCTCTGGCTCGCGCCAGAGATTTCTTTCAAACATTTGCTTAATTATCTCTGTTTGCGATAGGGGAACTTTGGCAAAGGCCTTTAAGCGTAATGAACATTGGAAACGTCTGTCTTTCCTGACTGAGGATCGGATGGTAATCTGTGGTAAACTAAGAACTCACAGAGACAAAGTTAACTTCTCTTGCCTTATTGTGTTGATTTTAAATCCGTCCATTCAAAATGTTTATTCACTCCCTGTCTCATATGAAATACTTTAATTTTAATTTTCTCCGTGTCAGGACTAACACAAGCCTCATTAATGCTGTTTCTGGGGGTGATCCGTTAGGCTAATAGAAGGGAGCAGTCATATGGAAAGGATTGGTTGCTCCAAGTGAGGTTCAGCCTACCCATCCTCTATGCAGTCAGGCACTACTGATAACCCTGATTTAGCTACTCTGGGACGCTCTGTCATGGCTGACCTGTTTTAATCAATAACCTCAGAGATACTGACGCTGTCTGAGCTTAGCAGACTGTTCATTAACAGTCCAAAACCTCAATTTCTCATCTCATCTCCCCTGGTTGAACTGGATGGAGGTTTTCCATCTGGAACATCAAGGTAACAAACTATCAACAGTGTTCTTTCTGGTTGTACTGTGGTTGGCAGAGTTCATGAAAGCAATGACAGGCTCCATTGGCCAAATGCAGACGGTAAACAGTGTTGCCCTGAGTTACCATAGAGACTGTTGTTTTCATGTAAAGTGAGGTTTCTCCCTAATGACTTACGTATGTTCTCCGTACACACACCACATAGTGAGCCCCGTACCAGCAGCTAATCTGCATGCCTGACTGAGTGTGCTTGGGCTGTGATTAAGGGGTCTTGTAGCGGGCCTTGTTAATGCCTTGTTTGCAGGAGCGCGAGCCCAGACTGTGGCACGGCACAATTACAGGGGTCCGCTCCCTCCCTCTTTTGGCCCTCTCACTCTCCGCATGGCTGACCTAGCCTCATTCTGTGGCCGCCAGTAAATCGCAGAGTAAGAGACTTAACAGTGAGGGAAAAACCATGTGGCTCCTGGCCATGCAATATTACTGTTTCCTTTATGAACATTGTTTTTGATGACCCCAGTCGCCTCTGTCTTCATTGTTCTGTGGGGAGTGTAAAGCTGATGACTGGATGAAGGGAAGAAAGAGGCAAGCAACACACTATCTACCCTGTGTTCCATGACTGCAGCCAGGATTAGAGACCAAAGGAAACTGTGTTGCTTCCTGACAGGAAGCCCCATGGACTCATGGGTAGTGGAGTGAAGTCGGATGGTACATCTCAATAGTCTAACGTGGCTTGCTCTCATCTCCTTTCCATCGCATGCACTGACATTAAACTGGGACAGCAAATTCCTGGTAGGCATCCTGTCATTTTGCTTTCACCTACCTTAGCATCAGTGCAGAGATGAGGAGACATGGAGGGGAAGCCTCTTATATTGTGATGTCCCCATAGACTGACCTGGGAGATTGGTTCAGCCTCCCTAAACCTCTTCTCCTATCCATGCCCCACTATTTCATCTGGACAGGCAGGGGATTTTACCTGCTGTAGGACATAGACAAATCACCCATGTTACCTCTGTTTTCATATCGCTGCTGTCAGTACAGTAGCACCCCACCCACTGTCCCCCACTCTTCTTAGTGTGTTGACCTTGTGAAGGGGGCACCCATTGTGGAAGCATCTGCTCCAGTGTGATTCTGTACAACTGCCAACCAGCAAGGGGCTTTCAACACGGATTCATGTAAACACGTCCGATTCCCCCCATTAAAAAAAACTCCTGTACACCAATTATTGGTTGGAGGGCAGCGCATAAAGGTGTGTGCTGTGTCGGTAGTAACCTTGGTGTTATTGACGCTCTTGTGGTTTGAGCTGTTGGCAGAGAGTTGCCTGTTGTGATTCCTGGTTGTCCTTCATGCCTGCCTCTCTGTCCTTGCAGCAGTCGCTTGTCTCCCTGCTGCAGCTTCTCTTCCACATCCCCCTCTGCTTGTGTCCCTTTCACCCACTCCACTGTACAGGGAGACAGCAGCTCGTAGATGGGGTGCGACGCAGGGTTGTCGCTGTGTGCAATCTGCCTCTGTCAACACTTTCTGCAGCATGCCGGCCGGAACTCCCAGAGAAGAATAGCTCAAATCAAATGTTATTGGTCACTTACACAGTTTCTAGCTCCAACAGTGCAGTAATACCTGGCAATAAAAATAAGAAATAAAACACAATGCAAAATGCACACATAATCCAGAACAATCCCTCCCTCCCATCCCAGCCTACTGTTATTACCAGGGCTTTGTGTGGGGAGGCAGAGCAAAGCAAGGAGGGAGACTGAGGACAAAGACTGGGTGTCGTAGTGTGTTCTTCTGTGTGTCTGTGTATATCCTCCTTTCTATGTTAATGTAGATTTTAGTTTGTGCCTCTGTCTGCGTTAATGTGATTTTGTGTGTTTCTGTGTTCTTCTGTCTGTGTGTGTGTGCGTGGCCCCCTATCTGCCCTCATCTAGCTGTTTTAATTATTCTCTGTTTATCTCTCTCTGCTCTCGTCCTGCTCTGCTTGATGAAGTTAGATTTCTCTTTCATTCTGGGGAGACGGTGACCCTCATGTTCCCTCCTGATCATCATTATTCCTTATACCCTGTACTGATTGTCTTCCTCTAGTATATTGAGTGCCGTATTAGCACGGCTACTTCAGTAATGTCCCTCCTCTGGTTGAAATCCGTGTTACTAATAGAGTAGTGGTGTTCCCATCCGCGTATTAGCATGGTGAGCGAGTCTACATAAAGATGGAATCCGCAGTAGGGGAAACGGCGCCACTGTCTGCCCCACAGCTTCTGTTATTGTTTTTGTTTTGTTGACGAAGTGGATGTGAGGAGCGTCGCCCAACGTGGTCAAAAAAATTGCAGGACACATTCTGCTGCTTCTCGCCAGTGCAATGATGTCTGAGGGGAAAACACTGTGTTCGTTGTTTGTTTCGCAAACGGACATGGAAATTTCACCATTAAGGATTCCAGCTTTAATGGATTGCCCACGCTGAATGTAATCACGTCTCTGTTTGATGCCATGACTGATGCCTTTCTCTGTGTGTGTGTGTGTGTGTGTGTCTTCCTCAGGTGACGTGGGCAGAACAGCAGGTGGTGAAGAGTAGGAAGAAGAGGGACATCTACACGGAGCCCTCGGACCCCAAGTTTACCCAGCAGTGGTACCTGGTGAGTAGACCAAGTCTGGCTGACATTTAACAATCTTTATCACTTTATTATCTCTCAATAGGACAAATATGAGGAAGAATGTGTCTCAAATACATAAGGAGAGAAATCAATACCCACTCTCAGCGCTTCATTGCTGTCATAAACAAGCCACAATGGCTTCCTCAGTGTATGGACTGAAGTTTCAAAAACAACCTCTCAGACAACCTCAGACGACTGCCCATTGCTGAAGCCACTGTGTTGTCAGGAGACAGACAGTTCAAACCTTTTCTCAGTTGATCAGTAATCCCTCCATGTGCTCGGTTGTGTGCCCTGTTCTGTCTGGATGCACAGGGCTTTATAGAGCCAGTCTCTTTATTAAAATGGAAATGACATAAGAGCCCATACAGTGTCACAGCAGGGCCCAGCGTTCTGTTTGATCTGTCTGCCCATTCTCAATAACTCAGAGTGGATAGTTCCCTGTTGGCTGAGTAAAACATTTTAGTTTACTCTATTCAATAGACTGTATTAATATATGGAGGCCCTTTGTCTGAAGGAGTGGATGCAATAAAGTGTCTTGGTTAATGTAGAATGGACTGCTTAATGACCATGGTCTTTTAGGAGTCCATTATCAGAACGGCATACACATTTGGGTTTCCAGTCTTAAATTGAATTCATCTATTTATTGTATTCCCCAGACAATGGCACAGTCCCCAAACGAGGCAGTGAATACAAATAAAGGACTGAAATTAAACCAGTCTGTTATTGCCTGAATGTATCATCTTAAATGCAAAATGACACACTTTGACTTTGAGAAGGTTACACAGTCTGATCCAGTGGTCCATGAAAGAAACGGTGAGATAAACAAGTTGTGATTTCTCTTCACTTTGCTCCACCTTTAATTAGTCTCAAATAATGTTCCAGGCAATATAAAATAGTTGATTGAAATTCTCAACAAACAAACATTCCTCGCTTACTCTCCAACACGCTCACACTGGAGCTGAAGCAAATCCAATTTCCCCCATGTCCCCGAGCTGTTGTTGGGGGGAGGTGGGGTGGTGTGGATACTGGCGGCTGACTTCACTAGTGTGACTAGCTACATTTAATTCCCCTCCGGAGTTCACAGCTCTGTCGCACACAGCTTGCTAGCTAACTCTCCAGGCACACTGATTTGACTTAAGTAGTTTACTATCACGCTACAGAGGGAAGCGGGGAACCTGGGGCCCTGCGATGGAGAAGTATAGCTGGTGCCGTTTGCTGTTAGTTGGTTTAGTAAGGGTACTGTGTAGTGAGGTACTAGGAGTAGAGAGTATGCAATGAGATTGTGGTGAGGGTGTAAGGAGTGTAAAAATTGTGAAGTATTTGGGTTTAGTGGGAGGCTGTAGCAAAAGTGTAATAATATTGTAGTGTTTATAAGGGTATAGTGTGCATGTAACAAGGGCGATGTCAGGCAAAGCAGTGTTCTAGAAGGGGTGCTGCTGTATGAGAGTTTGAGCCTAGTCTGAGTCTGAGCCCTGTTCCCCAGGTGGATCTCGGCGGTAGATAGTATTTGTGTATTACCGTCAGTCATTAAGACGAGTCTCTGACTGGTCAGTTTACACTGTGTCTCTATGATAAGGACATGGATAAACTCTTCTGCTACTTCCTCTGCTTATTCATATGTGTAACAGCAGCTCATATCACTGGTCTGTCCCTCATGGATAAATGATGGAAAAAGCTCAAAGCACGGTGTGAGATTTCAAAGGCAGTAAAGTTTGTTAATGTGCCAATGTAATGCAGTAAGAATGGTCAATTATAAAGAGGTATAGGAAAAATACAGAAATACTAAATGTCCAAGACCATTACAAGAAACTGGAGAATTTTGAGGGTAATTCCCACTTTTGAGTCAGATTTGAGCTGGATTTTCTGAGTGGGATGATAATAATAATAATATAATATAATATGCCATTTAGCAGACGCTTTTATCCAAAGCGACTTACAGTCATGTGTGCATACATTTTTACCTATGGGTGGTCCCGGGGATCGAACCCACTACCCTGGCGTTACACAGATCAAAGCTTTGGCCATGGTTATCTGACACCGAAGGCCTTGGTATCTGACACTGAAGGGTTTGGATGAGAGGAAAATAGTAGGAAGACATTTTCAGACAAATTACATTCAATTGAGGCAGCATTTTAGAGAAACGGCTGTGTGAGAATTGAAAGGCATCAAACATGGTATTTGACCAAAGGTCAAGTTTGATGTGGAGAGAATACCAAAAGGCCTGTGTAGAAGTCTCTCTGTACCATTACCCTGCTAGCTGGTTGTCCACTAACAGAGACACTCAGGGGGTGGCTCTGATGAGAGATGTATGCAGGGTCTGGTCTGGTCTGTCTGGTCTGGGACTGATGCTCCATGCTGAGTGACGAGTCTCTTTGTCTGCCTAGCACCACAGGATATGGTAAGTCTGTCTGGTGCCACAGGATGCCGTCTGCCTCCCATGGGGATGTTGTCATTTTCTGTTAGGATTGATGTCTAATGCAGTCTGACACATTTCTCCTGGGACACATCAGCCGAACATTCATCTATATATTTCTGTTTGGAGACGATCACGGGATATTTTTTTATTTCATAGTCTAAAATAATTTGATCATGCAAAGATAAGTTCATTAATTGCTAGGTTTTTATTATCTCACATGTATTGTAATGGATCTTTAGACTCCATTGACTGGTCTTGGTGTTTTCCCCTCCACAGTACAATGCTAATCATCGTGACCTGAATGCTAAAGGTGCGTGGGAGCTGGGCTACACTGGGAAGGGAGTGGTGGTGTCCATCCTGGATGATGGTATAGAGAAGAACCACCCAGACCTTATATCAAACTATGTGAGTATCACATTACCCCTGGCTTCAAGGCTGGGGTTGCTGCATCTAAATAGTTTAAGATGGCCTCCTTTCCAAGATCCATGTTGATGAGGAGAGGAGGCCATTTTGGACTATTGGTATTCACCCCTAGACTTTTACTCGTACTCCTCTTATCATAGATGAGTGATTCTGATAATCTCTGTCTGCCTGCCTGTAGGACCCAGACGCCAGCTATGATGTGAACGATGGCGATCCAGACCCTCAGCCACGATACACACAACTCAACGACAACCGGTAAGACCCTGATAAGAAAGACACTGTATCAGTGATGGCTGAATTTGATCTCATCCGTGCCTAACTTGATTCTTTATACAAATCTCCTGTTGACATCAGTGCATGATTAACATGGAAATCCGAGTCACGTCGTGTGCCAATCCCACGTTATGATTCAGTTCTGAGAGAAGAGTCATGTAGGATGGTCCTTATATTAGGCAATACTTAACGCATCACACAGGAAATGTCACGCCTCTACATGAATAGGCTGTTTCATTGTGATGTCCTCATAAAAATACTGTCATTCCTCATGATAGTCAGGTGGGTGTGTGGTTCTATTGGAGAAAGAAAGAGCTGGAATAGCTGGGGGGGTGGATAAGAGCGTCTGCTAAATGACTAAAATGTAAATGTAATGGAGTGAGTTATGGACACCGTCACTCTGCCTTGGGTCCAGGTCTGTCAGCTGAGCCAGTCAGGTATTGGGCTGCCCACTGCTGTTAGATCATAGCTTCTCTGACTGAAAAGAGAAAGGGAAATGCACAGATTGAAGTAGTAGACTCTTAGAGGGCCGGAGAACATCTCAATGTGTTTTGGGTCTCCCCACAATCGAGGGCAAGCATGTGCTTTAGTCTTAAATCACCCAGCTGCTACCAGGGCATTTCTGTGGCCTAGTTAAGTGGAGTAAATCTCCTGGGATGAAGTGAATACCTCCATTTTCCCTTTTTTTCAACACTTTTTTTTTTTTTTATTTTGTTTAGAAGAAAGCAGCTTTACTGCAGGGGCCTGAGCAGATAGCATTAAGACTTGTTTACTACCGCCCCCGATGTTTTCCCTGCTGCCCTGAATTGATCGAATTAATTTCATCAGCGTTAACGAAATGCGACAAATCTCCTGGCTCTGGAAAGGCCTGCTCCTCTCATTCCGCTCCCCTGCATGCTTACCCTTTCTGACTTTAATTTGGGATTTTCCATAATCTGCTGTTTTCGGGCTGCTAGCCAAATACCCTTTTTTTTTTTTTATATATCTTGAGGCTAACCATAATTGGTGATGACAGGCAGAGAGGGTTATAGTTAAGGTCTCCAACTGAGACTGCATGGGTCTGGAGCAGGCACTGTGCACATGGAGGCCAGACTGGTGTAAGGAGAGATGGAGATGGCCTCAAGTAAAACAACAGTGCAAACATTACTTCCTACACTACTGTGTATAGCCATAAGTCTTGAGCCTCCTGCTGTCAAAGAGAGAAAGTGAAACGGCACAGTAAGAGCTAACGCCAATGGAGCTCTGCCACTGACCACGCGAACACACACACACACACACACACACACACACACACACACAGAGCATCCGATATTATGATTCCCCCAGCATACACACAGAGCCATACATTATGATTCCCCCAGCATACACACAGCCAACAGACAGTTGATTCCCCTATCCCACACACACACAGTGCAGTAAATGCCTTTGGACTGAGAATCCTCCTGGCTTGTCCTCTCTTCCCTGCCTAGCTCACCCAAGCGCTTATCTCCAGCCGCCCAGCTCTGCCTTGCTTCCCCGTGGCAGGACTGAGGTGTGTGTGTGTGTGTGGTCATTCGTGTCTCTGTGTGTGGTGTGTGTGTGCGTGCACAATGTGTGTGTGTAACTGCATGGGGTTGGTGTAGGCGCGTGTGTAAACACCCTGTGGGCAGGCTGGAGCTCTGTAAGGCTGTGTAAGGGCCTGTTCCCTGCAGAAAGCCCAGCTCTGTTCCCCTCCATAAAGCTCCCTTTCTTCCCCTGTGTGAGGAGCGCTCCTCTGCAGCAATGTGGCCATTCAGCCCCGTGTTTGTCCAAGTCAACATGTGATCTGGCCCTGTGGCTCTGCAGCCTTACTGTCTTAGACCAGGATGCTCAGTCTCTCTAGGGGCCTCTGCTGCGAGCTAAAATTGGAATTGAGGGGGTTTTCTTTTTATGTATTGAATGTTTCCCAAAATACCCATCCTCAGCTGGGAGTGGCAGGCTTTACAGCTAGATCTAGCACAGGATAATCTCCACAAGATTTGAACTGAGGTTATCTTTTTATTGATTTTGCCAACGGAGGCTTTTCTGTTATTCGAAGCATTTGGTAAAGCAGTGGGAAGTAGACTTGAGGTATTTTTTTTTTATCCTGAAAGAAGCTGATTTTATCACGCAGTGCTGTAACTGCTGTACTATGGCTGATATAATGCTATTAATATATTCATTAAAAAGAGTCAGGGAGTTGGCTAATTTGAATTTGCCACTTTGAATAGTGCATTACATTAAGTTGGCTTGCTGCAAGATACCATCAAGGACAAGAAAGTTAGATGAACTGTACTGTAGTTGTACACACACAGTAATGTAGCTGTATATTGGGTGAACATTGGGGATATTGCTGGTATAGCTTCAATCAATAGCCGTAAGTGTTTGGGCTTCATCATCTGACCACCTTTTCTCAGGCCTCCAGGGTACCAGCGCTCGGTGTCTGGTAGAGTGCAATAGAGGAGGCGTGTGTTTGTGTGTAATCTTTGCTTTCAGTTTCCACTATATTACTGTCACATGTCAGGTTGTGTGCACACAGCTTGAAATGTCTAGTGCATACACATGTTTGTGTCTGTGCCACGGCTGTAGGGGCCAGGGAAAATAGTTCCATTTATGTTATATAAGTTTGCATTCTGACAAATGCTGCTATTAGTTAGAGGAGGAGAATGCTTGTTCTTCATTACAGCCCATAATTTAAATCACTCTTCCTAATGTGCCTGGTCGGCAGTGTTGGGAGGAAGGCTCTATTTATCAGGAACACTCCACAGCACAACCCAGGTTGATTCATTTTACACCGTCTCAGATGAGTTACACAAGATGTTTGCTTTGTGTTCCCCCTCTGCCTCTGTTCATAAACACTGGAAGACATTTTGTCCTGTAGGTCAACTCATTAGTCAGCTGATTAAATAGGAGCGGGGCCGGAGCAGTTTTCCAGATTTACCTCGGGCGGAGGCCCGGCAGGCAGGCAGCAGTGAGCAGAGAGACTAATGATCAGCTGGGGCCACTGGCCCAGCCTCAGAGAGCACAAATGATTTTCTTCTCAGTAATTAATTCAGGTTAGGAAAAACAGAGCGAGTGAAAGGAGCCAAGCTATCAATAGCCCAATATGGCATCTGAAAGAGAAGAAAGAGCTCTCACACAAAGACAAACTATAGCCCAGGCTCAAATGGCACCCTATTCCCTATGTAGTGCACTGCTTTTGGCATCAGTCAAAAGTAGTGCGCTATGGGGAATAGGGTGTCATTTTAGATTTGAACCAGGACTTCTGTGGACTGGACTGTATTTTACAGCTTCCAATTGCACCTGCCTTAGGAAGTTTCACCATGTTACGCAACAATAATAGGTCTAACTTTATGTATGGCCTGAAAGGACGCAATGGCTGTTAGCACTGTGTTTGCTCTGTTGGAACCGTTCTTTTATGGAGCCTCTAAAGTTCCACCTGTAGATTTTCCTACATAAAAATATTTGTCTCGTTAATTTGTTTATTCCATTATGTCTCTTTTCTTATAACAGTTGGCTCCGTTTGAAATATTGTGTCTTTATGGAAGTTCCACCTGTGGTTTTCCCCTCGTATAAACATTTATTATGCTAATGTAAAGACCTTTTTTAGGAGGCAGCTGGTTGCCATGGGGATGTGAGCACCAAATTGGCTGTATCTTCCCGAAAGTTCGTCATACTGTAGCATTATAGTTTCAGCACACCAGTTCCACACCAGTATGGGAGCCTTGTTCTATCGAAACTGATAACTATTAAATATGAGTTCCAGCTAAGGAGAAAGCCAAATCTGCATTCTCACAGCACAATAATAATGTTGTTTTAGCTTACCATGGAAATCAGCTTTCCTGTTTTATTTTAATATGCCCTTAGGTTAAGTTAGTCCAAACTTCTGAGAAGTTTGTCTCGTTCCTCTCCTAGTTTATCATTCCAACACCGTCTACAGTATCCTATCCTCAGTTTACCTTTATGTATTACTTTCTGGCCAGCCCAGTTGAAAACTGGCTTTGTCAGTGGTGTTGACTAGCGGTGGAGATGGCCGTGTCTCTGCTCCAGTAGTTCTGGTCATGCTGACCTGCAGCTCCTCAGGGACCAGCCTCATTTCCTGCTCTACTGCAGCCCAGACAATGGAAGGATGGAGTTGCCCCTTCACACTGATCTTAGGTTAGTTTTTGAGTTTTCCCCCTACGGGTGAGGTTTTGGGCATGGTAAGCTGATCCTAGATCCGTGCCTAATGGTAAATTCTGCCAGGAGGAACGGCCAGGTAGCGGTCTGACGGAGATGGATTATTTGACTTAATGTAGTTTTCAATTAAAGCAAGGACAAAGACAATTGACCCAATGTCATTACATAAAAGTAGAATTAGCCCTTGGACTAATTCAATGTCAGTTTTGAGTTCTAGCCTAGGATTGGGGGAGCGGATCCAAGATTTGTGCCCGTTTTCCACCTACAGTAGAGCAATTACTCAGTTAGTTAATGTTTCAAAGTGACTTTGGTGAGGTATTACCCTATGGGTTTACCGTAGTGCCTGGCACTGCCTGCCCGCTTTCAGGTGAGTCAGTGTTTAAGACTCTTCGAGTAGGTGTTTCCTCCACACAGTGATGTGACGCAAGTAGGGCTGTCTGTTCTCGAAATGGATGCTAATCTAATGGTTAGCCTTGGGGTAGCTGTGTGTAAGTCTGACTGAGTCTTCTCTCCAGACATGTGTGTCTGTAATCAGATAATGGCTGTTGTGTTCAACTCATTGACATGGCTTTTTGTTGCTGTTATCCTCCTAGATAAATATCACTATTGTGTAGAGACTGCAGAGCATTGTTACACAATTAGCCAAAGATTCAGAGGATATTATTAATGCTGTGGCTGCGAATACAGAGTTTTCGCTCCCGCCCCCGCCCCGCCCCTCTTGAAAACCTACAGATCCGGATCATGTTCTGCACATGTGCATAAAATAAATTCTATGTTGCTGCTGCTCACACGCCACCTCCCTTCACATTCCTCTCTTTACTCACCCTCTTCTGAACCATGATGATAGCCTATGTCTCTGCCTCATAGTTCTGAACAGCTGAAATAAAACCCCTGCGGCGATTTGAACGAACATTCAAGGCCATTATGAAGGCTACAAACGTCTATGTCTGTTGTAACATATATTACAGTTGCACAAGCAGGACACAGTCCCTACACATTGCATTGGAGCAAAAACAATTAGCATTTTGTGTGATGATGTAGGCTAATCTTTGTAGTTGCTGCCATATCGTAGCCATTGGCCAGAATTGCTAAAAAAGAACACTACTACTTTGACTGCCTGTCTGCCTCCTGCTTATCCGATGTTTGCTATGATGACGAAACAAGAACATTAAGAACATAAAAATCGCCAATTAGACTGCGTGTCTGTGTCTTGCTTGTGTGTGAAATGCTGCCTAAATGGCTGCATGTAACTCCCTACTTGAGTTTTGCATTGGGGCAAAAAGCAATCTGCAAGTTTGTACGAACATGTTGATCATTTATTTTGTGTACAATGCAAATAGCTGCATGTAGCCTAACTCCCCTACTGAAAAAAGAACATGAAATTGCACTTATGCTTAATAACCTACTGAGGCATGGAATGCAATAGTTGGAACAAGTTTATAGGCTACACCAGACAAAGGCGTTCATCGCTGATCAAGGAGATTTAAGTGGCAGTAGAGCTCTGAGCAGCAGCTACGAAGGCAGCGGAGTGGGCAGCAGCTCCGTTTGTATAAAAAATCCAGCACATGCGCAAAAATCTTTAGCCACAGCAAATCGGGTTTCCAGAAAATCCAGAACCGCAGCCACTCTGTATTTTTAACCTCAAATATGAGACCATCTCGTGTGTGTGTGTGTGTGCGTGTGTGTGTGTGTGTGTGCGTGCGTGTGTGTGTGTGACTCCGACAGAGATTATAAACATTGTTATTCAGCATGCCTGTAACAGATGGTCCAGGGATTGGATCAGAGCTGATCTCATTACGAACAGTAACCGTTGAATAAAACTGAAGGGATAACCATAATCCATTACTGATGATGCACCTCCTCTCTACATACTTTAGTTTATCATACCAGCATGGTGTGATTCAGTCTTTGTGTTGAACGTGAGTGTCAGTGTATTCTTTCATGAAATATAAGATGGAGGCCGACCTACTCACACGAATCAGTGTCTGAGCCCAGGCAGGTATATTTAGTTCATCTACATTATATAGCATTGATGGTTGTTTTATGGTAGGCGTTTAACTGCACACTTTACAGCAGTAATATAAAGTAGAGTTAAACTTTCTGTCCTCTGGTCTGTGACTGATGTTAAGTGAGTCTGCCAGTGTGTCAGATCAGTCCAGGCTGTGTTTCAGATCAGTCCAGGCTGTGTTTCAGATCAGTCCAGGCTGTGTTTCAGATCAGTCCAGGCTGTGTGTCAGATCAGTCCAGGCTGTGTGTCAGATCAGTCCAGGCTGTGTGTCAGATCAGTCCAGGCTGTGTGCCAGATCAGTCCACGCTGTGTGTCAGATCAGTCCACGCTGTGTTTCAGATCAGTCCAGGCTGTGTGTCAGTGAGACGTGTCAGGGGGATATTGAGGCTCTGCGATGTTCATTTATCTCACTGTGACTTGGTGATGAAAGATGGCGAGATGCCCTCCTCCTCCCCTGTTTGAGTGAGAGACGTCATTTTGTTCTGCCAGAGTGGAGCGCAGTGTGTTTTGATAGGCCAATTCATCTGAGCCCCCTCGTATAGCCTACACCAGAGCTCTGCTCAGTAACAACCTCTGGAATCACACAATAAGGTTGGGTTCAATCCCATGTCAATGCCAGGCTGAGGCAATGCAGGAAATCGATCAATTGAAATTCAATTTGGCGGCATGTAGCCTAGTGGTTATGAGCATTGGGCCAGTAACTGAAAGGTCGCTGGTTCGAATCCCTGAGGCAACTAGGTGAAAACTCTGTCAATGTGCCCTTGAGCAAGGCACTTAACCCTATTTGCTCCTGTAAGTCGCTCTGGATAAGAGCGTCTACTAAATGACTAAAATGTAAAATGTAAACCGAACATTGTCATAGAAAATTTTGAGAATGTTCTGTTTGTTTGTGTGCTTCCATTGGATCAGGAAATGAGTTGGAAGGGACCTTGACTCTGGCCAGCTGGTTGGACCCCGAGTGGTTATTAGGCTGGAAGCCTGGAACATAGTATAACAGCGTTCCACTTACCTTCAGAGTTACAGATGTACACTGAGTATACGAAACATTAGCAACACCTTCCTAAAGAACGTGTCAGATACTGTAGATCTAGGTGGATATGTATCTGTCAGAGGCAGATATGACTGGGAACTCAGAAGACAGACGGGTGTTGTTATGAGCTTGGGCTTGCCCTACATCCTTTCACAGACACCTGAGCTGTGCCATATCATCTGCTGCATCGCTGGCCCGCATTCCTACCGCTACAAAGCGATGGATCACCTACAAACACTGCCTGGACAGAGACTAACATACCTGCCCTGGAATGAAAGTGGAGATTAAGTGAATTGCCGATCTTCCATTGTCAAATTCACACTGATAGCGGTATACTAGCTGCCAGCCTACGTGTGTGGCTGTGTTTTCGCTTACCTTTGTCGTGTGTGTGTGTGTGTGTGTGTGTGTGTGTGTGTTTCAGTCTTTTAGAAGTGTTCTTTGCCTCAGATCTGGTCTTCATGACCCAGTCTTCTTTGAATTACCTCTACACATTCTACCCAGCACCAGTCAAGCATGTGGTTAAAA
Source organism: Coregonus clupeaformis (assembly GCF_020615455.1). Classification (NCBI taxonomy): domain Eukaryota; kingdom Metazoa; phylum Chordata; class Actinopteri; order Salmoniformes; family Salmonidae; genus Coregonus; species Coregonus clupeaformis. The sequence continues at coordinate 137,176 of NW_025534403.1, read as the reverse complement.
TGCCCTCTGGTCCTGCAGTTAATCCAGGTCCCATGACACTTGTTAGTGGGACACTGAGCACTCAGGGGTAACTCTGACATTAACCTTTGACCCACAGCTCATAGCTGTGTCTAAAGAGATCTCAGGCAGATTGGTTGATCCACTGCCACAGTGCAGCGCTCTCTGACCCTCTTGTTTAACGAGGCCTGGTCTCCGCCCTGTGGGTTTAATGAAGGGAATACATTAGCCTAGCCTAACGCCCATCAGTCAGGCCTGGATAAATGAGGTTAAAGTGTTGCGGAGGTTGTTGGAGTGCAGCTGACCCCGAGATCAAAGAGCTGTTTGTCTGCCAGAATTAAATGGCAGTTACAAGACGTCCCACTATAAGACAGGGACTGGAGGCATTAAGTCTCTTTCATATTCTTTAATTGCTCATCGAGGGCCATGGCTAACAGTTTGCATATGCTGCTGCTTTCATAGAGCTATGGTGGCTCAGTCTCAGTGCTCCATAGAGCCACATGCTGAGACCACGTGCAAGTTATCAATGGAGGATGTCAGTCTCTCTCAGCCAACTGGGGTATTTCCCCTGGGCTATGATAGGACACCATAGTACTGGTTTATTTACTCTGCCTGAATGGGAGCCTGCTGGCTGGGCTGCGTTCCTGGGCAGTGGAGCTGCTCTCTGCTGATCTGGTGTATCCTAACCCTGGCATTATCCGCACCCACTGAGTGTCCTGCGATCCGCTGGGGAGCCGGTGGTTTGGAGGACGTTTAGAGTCCGTGCCCATCCGGTGGAGCAGAGGAATTAACCTGACTGGAATGTGGTGGTCCGCATTCTCCACAGATCCCCTGCAGCGCTGAGAGGGAGAGATCAAACCGGAGAGCCACAGACCCCATGAAAAGCTATTTTGTGGAAATGGCAAGTCTAATTCGTTTCCCCCACCTTAAGATGGTAGCATGTCAGCTCATTTTGCCTGTCCTCGCTGCCGGCAGGCCCCGCGGCCCCAGACTCAAGGTCTGCTGGAAGGAAACAGTCTAATGTTTCGTGACCCACACTCGCTCACTGACTGACTGACTGACTGTTTTCCTCTGGGCTACAGCAAAGTCGGAACAGCTGAGAGGCAGCCAGAGCCAAGGACATGTCTACATGAGTTAGTTTTTTGTCGATGGCCATCTTAGACCACAGTATCGCAGGTAGCGCATTCCTACATAACCTCCTGTATCTGTTCATTTACTCTCTCTAAGAGCTCCATTTATAGATAATGCACACTTCCTGGAGACAATGATGTAGTTTGTAGCTAATGTACACTGTGTTTATATGGGTAAAACACATCAAGATGAGGACTTAAATTCTCTCTTTCTCTCCCCCTCGTTCTCTCTCCCCCTCGTTCTCTCTCGTTCTGTTTTTCTCTCTCGCTCTTTCTTTCTGTCTCTCTCTCTCGCTCTCCCTCCCTCCCTCTCTCCCCCTCTTTCTCCATCCAGGCATGGGACTCGTTGTGCAGGAGAGGTGGCAGCGATGGCCAACAATGGGATCTGTGGAGTCGGGGTGGCCTACAACGCCAAGATTGGAGGTACAGTACCATAGAACAGAGGGTGATTGATGTCTCTGTTTCTCCTCCATTTTGTCTTTTAATTCTTCACGTTTTCTGACTGCTAAAACAGCTGAAATACCCATGGGTGCTGCCTCTGTACTATTCTGAGCTCAGTTGGAGCGGGAGTTGCTCAAGGGTAACTCTTCCTCCTCCTCCACTTTTGGCCCAGTGATGAGTGATGCTCTATGAACATTAGTTATGGTGTGTGTGTGTGTGTGTGTGTGTTTGTGAGAGTGAGAATCTCAGTGTGCAGCGTGGCTCCTCTGAGCCCATGCCTCAGTGTAAGCGTGTGTAATCCCTTTAATTAGAGCCATCTCTTTTATCCAGTCAATTCATACTCTCATCTCATTAACCCTCTGCTTGTTTTATCTCTCCATGCCGCTGCATGTTTCCAGCTGTCACAGCCGGCTAAATCCAACCCATGGTTTTAGTCCTTATTGGTCACAACATCCAATATCTGTCTGCCGCCGCTTCTCTACTGTCAGGAGTAGTACTGTCTCATTTAAACCATGAACACACATAGAAGTCTTATTCGGTTAGTCGAAAGAGAAAGTCTGCAACAGGAAGTAGTAGTGCTGAAGTAGGAGTGCTGAAGTAGGAGTGCTGAAGTAGGAGTGCTGAAGTAGGAGTGCTGAAGAGGCTGAATGCAGGAGGTTTAACAACAGTGCATGCCTCCTGCGTTCAGCCTCTTCAGCACTACTACTTCCTTTATAAAGGTAGACTCTACACTGGGCAGTGATTAAACCCTGTCTGCCTTGGAACCTGCGTATTAATGAGATGGTTAATGAGCAGCAGCCTCTGCTCACCTTCCCCATTCAGAGGATAGAAACTTTCTGACCAACCACAGTCCTTCCAAGACTGTAGCAAGGGTGCTCTGTCAGGCGTAAAGGAGAGTGAAGCAGAGGAACAGCTGTGTGTGTGTGTGTGTGTGTGTGTGTGTGTGTGTGTGTGTGTGTGTATATGTATGTATGTGTGTGCGTGTGTGCGCGTGCAACCTACCTACCCGCGGGCTTGGCCCAGTCCGGCAGCTGTCTGTTAATAAGTGAGTAGAAATACTCACTTCTATAAATAAATATTTAATTTCTAGAAAGGCCATACTGTGGAGGGCCTATTGCACTGCCCCTCCACCAGCTCTCATACCATACACACCTACACACACACACACACAACTATGTCTTTCTATACTTGTGAGGGCTTTTTGTGGACCAACAATTGATTCCCATTCAAAATCCTATTTTACCCCTAACCCTAAACCTAACCGCTAACCCTAAACCTAACCGCTAACCCTAATTCTAAACCTAACCCTAAACCTAACACCTAAGCCTAAAATAATTTTTTTACAAGTGAGGACCAGCAAAATGTCCTCACTTCTCTGAATTGTATTGGTTTATTATTTAAGTATAGTAAAACGTACACACACACACACACACACACACACACACACACACACACACACACACACACACACAGAGAGAGATGAATCTAATATCCTATCACTATATGGCAGTGACTACCAATGAAAGGCAGGTCTTTGTCATCCTACCACTATTCCAGAGCACAAACCTTCCTGTAAGCTCAAGCTTTGGCCTTAAGATTTAGAAAGCTATATTGGCTTCAACCCACCTATATAAGAATCCCTGTGTGTTGGTGGAGGTAAGGGGTAGCAGGGATGGGCGCAGCGCTCCCCAGATAATGGGCTATCTCCTCCTATAAAACCATTTGCTCGTTTCGTTCTGAGCTCTACGGGAACCCTGAGTCGGTGCTCTTTGGAGAACTTCAAAGGGCCGAACTTTGTTTGTTTACTTTAACCGGTATGAGGGCAGTATGGAGTAATTTGACTCTCCATGCATCAAAGCAGCCAACGCATTTGTTTTGAAGATGTCTGCCTTCGATTTCTCAGCTTTCTGTCTGTGCTGGTCTGGGATGGGGGTGAGGAGAGAAAGAGGATGAGGAGGCTCCGAAAACTGACCTGGAGGCTGGCAATACAAAACTTTCTAAATTGAATTCAGAGTTGATGGCTTTAATATACAAAAAGCGCTGGCATATCCCAATTCAAGTGTCCCTCTTCTGCAGAGAGGATTTGTGCAAAGAAAAGTCCACCCAGATTCAAACTTTAAATCTGTTTTCTGGGGAGGGAAACAGAATGTTCTCATTTATCACCTGTAAACAATCCTTAAGTATCAGGAGAGCTTCTTCAGATCTAAGGCTTATTTATCACCAACTCTGCTGCTGACTTTTCCTACTGGAGGCTTTGGTATTTGAGTTTAACCTCACCTCAAAGAAAAGGAGTAGATGGTTATTAAATAAATGTGTACAAATTTGTACGTGTGTGTGTAGGAGTGCGTATGCTGGACGGCGAGGTGACAGACGTGGTGGAGGCCCAGTCTCTCAGTCTGAACCCACAGCACATCCACATCTACAGTGCCAGCTGGGGCCCTGAGGATGATGGGAAGACAGTGGATGGACCTGCCAAGCTAGCCAAGGAAGCCTTTCTGCGCGGCGTGACCGAGGTTTGTGTGTAAATATCTGTGTGTTCTGGGCCTCAGTTGTGTGCCGCGTTGCCCCCATTTCAATGCCTCCCTCATGCATCAATAGTTTGTGTGCGACTTCCTCTACACACAGGCAGTAATTATGTATTGAACTATTCAACCATTGAAGGACAAAGGCGGCTTGAACAACGCAAGCACACTTTATGACCCTGACGATTATGAATGGGGGAATTTGATTTAGTCGCTGTGGAAATATCAGGCTTTCTAAACACTCTAAGGATAGAAAATAAAGGCCTGAACAAATACTATAGGAAAAAGAATCCTCAATACAAAGCACCAAAAAGATTGTACATTCATAATAATAATTTCCCTTCACATAACTACAGTACCACAATTGTATCTGAGTGGAAGCTATTGAGAGGGGTAATGCCGACATCTGGGTGATATTTGTGTTATGAGAATATCTCATTAAAAAGCCATTGAGCTCAGGTCACGTGCAGATTTTCTTCTGCATGTGAAATGCTAACAGATGTAAATAGTTCATGGGGCTTTAATGTTAGTGTGGCAGGATTCAGAGAGAACGAAGTCTTAGTTCCAGCTCCTCTGTCTCGCATGGACTTCCGGGCACAGCAGAGCGTTGGCATACTGCCAACCCTAAGACAGTGACATACTGCCAGCCCTGAGACATTACCGCTCACTGTGGACCGCTCACTGTGGTGTGTGTGTGTGTGAGAGAAAGAGTGTGTGTGTGTGTGTGTGTGTGAGAGAGGGCGTGTGTGTGTGTGAGAGAGGGCGTGTGTGTGTGAGAGAGAAAAGAGCGTGTGTGTGTGTGAGAGAGAAAGAGCATGTGTGTGTGTGAGAGGGAGAGCGTGTGTGTGTGAGAGGGAGAGCGTGTGTGTGTGTGTGTGTGTGAGAGAGAGCGTGTGTGTGTGAGAGAGCGTGTGTGTGTGTGTGAGAGAGTGAGTGAGGTGAGTGAGTGAGTGAGTGAGCGTAATCGGTGCAATGCTAATTAGGCATTTTGATAACTACTTAAAGAGCAGGATGGGGAACTGACCTGGTCTTTAGTGTCAATATGAAACAGTAGCTGCTTTGCTGAAGGCTCTGTGTCTTTAATGGGCTTCTTACTGTATACAGCCTCCACCAAACAAACATGTGATTACCAACGCTTTCAGGCCATACTATATTCTCTATTCAATTCAATCTTCTAGCTACTGTAGGCTGTGGGGTATTTGAATTCTTTATATCCAGTATGAAATTCCTGAGTATAGTAAGCACTCTAGTTCTAGTTCCTCCTATAGAGCCCAGCCAGTGTAGTGAGTGCCTGAGAGGGCAGTGTAGACTGTTAACCCAGTCTGGATGTCGTAACCATGATTGGTATGTAATTACTCATGTTCCTGATATCAGCTTTTGTTCAATCATAGTCTTTGTATGTGTGGGAGTCCAGGGAGTGTAGCAGGTGTGTACAGTGCATGACTGAGTGGAGGGAACAGTAAGCATGCAGACTGCAGACGTATTGGGGCCATATGCCAGGCTCTCTGTAGTGTACACATGGGAGCCTGCATCCATCTGATCCCAGCTCTAAGGGTAAGGGGGTGTGAGCGAGCCAGTCATAAAGCATAGAGCCAAGCCACAGAGAGCCAGGGCCAACGGGCCATTCAGACAAAGAACCATCAGACCTTATTGGGCAAACCGCATCAGAGGGCCGTTACTGGTGCCCTGTCTGCCTCCCTTTATTACAGGCCTGTCAAATAAAAAGCATATGGGCATGTAAACACATACTATTCTATAGGGAGCCATTGCATCATCAGTAGCTCCAGTCTCTGTCGGTTACACTGTTCTGGATGGTTGCGTGTGATGATCAATGGGGAGAGGTTGCACCACCCAGCACAGTAGAGCATTTTGTGGGACCGTGATATTTATTCATTGTGAATGCTGAATAGCGCAGATGATTTATTGCTCCAGGTTTGTTGACATACAGTCCCTGTTGTCTTGTATTGCTGCCGTGGTACATTAAAGCTCTTTGGATTCAAAGCGTCTGAGTGATCACACGGTCCTGTGCTGTCTGGATGAGCTGTGGCAGGCCTTTCAGAGATGGACCCTGTAATGAGTTGTGCTGTAGTATCAATGGGAATCTCATTTAGATTGAATGACACTCGGTGATCCCCTCTTTCATTAGCTGTGCCATACCAAGATACACATGCATCTGGTCATGTACGTCTGAAAGGCCTGTCTAGAAGCCTTGTGGTTGTCTAGGTTTGTTATTGACTGTTCTGTCTGTCTGACTGTCTCCCTCTCCCTCCTCTAGGGTCGTGGGGGCCTGGGCTCCATCTTTGTGTGGGCATCAGGGAACGGCGGACGTGAGAAGGACAGCTGTAACTGTGACGGCTACACCAACAGCATCTACACCCTGTCCATCAGCAGCTCCACCCAGAACGGCAACGTGCCCTGGTACAGCGAGGCCTGCTCCTCCACCCTCGCTACAACCTACAGCTCTGGCAACCTCAATGAGAAACAGATAGTGAGTTCAGTAGACACACACACACACACACACACACACTTACAGTGGCAAATGGAGCGGGAAACGGATTGTGATTAATAAACATACTGAACGTACACGCACTCACTCCCATTGTGAGAGCCATGAGGAGAATGGGTAGCATTCATCTGTACAGTCTGAAAATGGGCATGTCAGAAAGCAGAACATTAAACTGAGTGTTGGTGTGCATGCAGGGTGGAAGAGTGTGTGAGTAGGGGCTCCTGTCCTGTGAGAGTCTTGTGCTCTGTGGTTCCAGGGCATCAGTGGTTATATGTTGCTAACTGCAATGTGAGATCACACAGCTTCCACTAAGCTTTGAAGAGGAGGAAGTCTATTTTACAGCATATTAGTCAGGGGAATGGTGTGTGTGCTTCAGTGAGATGTATGGATGGAAACGTTTGATGTATAGCCAGGGTGTTAATGTATAGAAGCAGGTTGACTTGGCTCCTGGGAGCCATAGAGTATCTCAGATGGTTGAATCCGGAGCCAAAGCACTAGTCCAGACTCTCTAGCTGTACTCTAGAGGTTTGAGCGTTTCTGGATGTCCTAGTTAGCCTGTATCCTGTTGCACTTCTTTGTCAGTTTTCCTAATGGTTTTACTGCTCCTCCTTCCAGTCAGATAGACTGTAAGCCAGATGCTTACTGGACTGTTTGCTGCTTCAAGGCAGGTTGTGTGTGTGTTCACTCTGGAGGAATGACTGAGTCAGTTCTCACTGGCCTGCCTCAGACAGCCAGAGCCTGCAGTCTTCTCACATTGAGCAGTGACACACTCTCTTTCTCGCTCTTTGCTCTCTTTCCAACCCGCCCTCTTGAGGCCCATTTTGAATGAAGAACTGTAAAACGTTGAAATCCCATCTCCCTGTCTCGTCCTTCCACAGACATGTCTCTCTCACTCACACTAACACTCACACACACACTCACAGACACACGGACACACACACACACAGGAGGGAGGTGGAGGAAGGAGAGCCTCTCACTAGGAGAGATTACAGTACTGTACTGTATAATGGATGTTCATCCCAACCACTTGCCATGAGGCATGCTGTGCACACTCATGATTAATGAATTGGTGTGAGTGTATGTTTCCACATTTATGATTAATCATGTTAAGCATGTGTTGATACGTAAACATCTGTCAATGTAGATGGGGCTGAGGAGAATATCTGACTTTTATAGTGTATAACTTATATCTGACTATGGAAAAGATTGACTGACTCTAACTCTCTTCCTGTTCGTGTCAGGTGACCACGGACCTCAGACAGAAGTGTACTGACACCCACACGGGCACCTCTGCCTCGGCTCCACTGGCTGCTGGGATCATTGCCCTCGCACTGGAAGCCAAGTGAGTGACACATGTCTGTCTGTCTCTCTGTCTGTCTCTTCCTTTGGTTGTCTCTGTTTGTCTCAATGTCTCCTTGCTTCTTCCTCTTTTTCTCTCTCTCTCTCTGATGTTTCTCTGTCGGTTTCTCTCCCTCACCCTCCTTTGTGGTTTTTATTTGTCTGTTCACAAATATGTTCAGTCTGAGCACACACACAGAGATGTCTCAGAAGTACGGCAAACTCTCGGGGGAAACGCAATTGTCTTGTAATAATGCATTGTGGACCAGAATAGATTATTCCGTTATCTCCTATCATTCTGCTATGAACGTGCCATCAGCTCAGTACTGTAGTCTGGTTGGGGAACGGGGCACGTGTGACCAGTAAAAACCTCTGTAGTTCCCTGTCCATTAAAAGTGTCTGACTGTACTGCAGGGCTTTATGACTTTCCCTTCAGTCAAAGCTGACCTTCCAGTAAAAGACTGAGCTGATGAGGTTTAAACTCACTGTGTTGCTGGGGTACTGTAGACTATTTGACTGTTTTACTGTAGGCTTTTACTGTTGCTCTGCTGGGTGGAACGGCAGTAACACAGGGTTTTATACGGAGAACAGAGGAGTGTGTGTGAGAGCAGGGAACAGAGGAGAGTGTGGGAGAGCAGGGAACAGAGGAGAGAGAGTGAGAGCAAGGATGTGACTGACAGGGATCTCTCTGGTTTCTTTATCTTTTCAATGCGGCAACATTAAGCCTGATGTTCAACTCTTCTAGTGCACTTGGGCAGCTAATGCCATTTCCTTTGCAATCAGCCACTATGCATTGCGGTACAGTAGGGTATGTTGTTGCTTGTTGTACTGTCTTCATAATCAAGTTAAGTGTATTGCAGATCTGGAATCTTCTATATTGATGAAAGGTATGGTTGTTGTTGTTTGTGTGTGCAGTAAAAACCTGACATGGAGGGACATGCAGCACTTGGTCGTGAGGACCTCTCATCCCGCCCACCTCCTCACCAACGACTGGAATACCAATGGGGTCGGACGAAAAGGTACAGCGAAGGGTCCCATTAGCTGAGCTCGGCTGACCATCATCGCTCCCCGTGCCCTGCCAGTTGCACAATGGAGACTGATCTATATTGTATTTACATCAATTGATTTTAAAGTTGCCTACATTAAGCAATTACAGAAAGCCGTGGCTCCAAAGTTCAGGGAGAGGTTTTACTGGGCACACAGCAGGGTACATGCAATAATCTAATAGTGAAGAGGCCCTTATTGAGTTGGAACTGGAATTGTGATGAAGGAGCCTTTCAGCAGTCTGATATCGATCTCTCTCTCTCTCTCTCTCTCTCTCTCTCTCTCTCTCAGTGAGCCACTCATATGGGTATGGTCTGCTTGATGCCAGTGCGATCGTGGCTCTGGCTGAGAACTGGACCAACGTCGGGCCCCAGAAGAAATGTGTGCTGTCCATGGTGGCAGAGCCCAGGTGAGCTGCACACACACACGACAGCTCTACCAACTCTACCTGTAATACCACTCACTGTTTGGCTGGCAGGAGCATCAGTACTAGCTTCCTAGGGATTACATCGGTTTTTGGTTTAATACAGTTAACCCACCCGGTGATTAAAACATAATAAACCTCTGTGATTCTTATTAGAATAGGATGCTTCAGATTGTGAGAGTGTGAGAGTCTGTGTCTCCCCTGGGTGGTGTTGGCTGTGGAGGTGATGAGAGCTGCCGTGTGTGGGATGGTTTGTGATGGGCCGTAGGTGTGAGAGGTGCTCATGTGTGACCAAGCTGTCATACCCCAGTGTGACTGCACGTCATGTTTCCATTCTGAGCATGGCACCGGGGGCCCATTGAGATGCTCTGCTGGGTTCTGATGTGTGTGTATGGTAGGGTGATGAGCTTCTGAGCCTGGGGGAGCATGTTTAAGGGAAATAATCACTTTACAGATGAGTCTCTCTCTGCTTCCATGTTCTCCAAGCTTCCCTGGCTGTCTCTAAACCTCTGTCGATCTTTTGCTCTTTCACTCTCTCGCTCCGTCTTTCTGCTCCTTTGCTCTTGCTCTCTCTCTCATTCTCTTTCCCTCTTTCTTGTGCTCCCTGTGTATCTCTTCCTGTCTCTCGCTCTGTATTCCTCTCACACTTTCTCAATATCTCTGTATGCCTTACTCTTTCTCTCTCATGTCTTTAACCTTGCCTCTGCTACATACAGTAGCTGACAGGATCCCAGCCCTGTGTTGTATTCTCTCTGTACTGGTCCATAGATCACAGCCGACCGCTGGAGCCTGTGTTAAAGGTGTTGTTAGTGGCATGGCGTTTGTGCAGTGTGCATTGTACAGAACAAGAGGTGTTGCTTCTGAGTGATAACTGCTGGCTTGGTGGGGATTTATTTCCCCTTCACTCTCTCTGACTGCTGCGGATTGGATTCTAACGCCACACGTTTTATGAGATTTAATTAGGAGGAAGCGGTGTGTTTTTACACCCAGTTCACCGATTACAGCCCGTATTTTCTATCAGCTGGGCACCGCAGCTTTTGTAAAGCCTCATGCCCTCCTCTCCCTCCCCAGCCCTCCTCTCCTCTGGGTTCAGTTGTTGTGGATGTGTGTAAGCTGCTAAGCGGATTGGAGGAGTAGAGGGAGCCTGGTACTTTTCTCCTGTAGAGGACAGGGCTGCTGCAGGACCTGAGCTGCTAATCCTGTTTCAAGGCTGCAAACCCTGTGCCCTCAGCAGGCTCTCTCTCACACACTAGGCTCACTCTCACACACTAGTCCAGAGCGACAGTCACACACTCATGCAGCATCGCTCACACACTAGTCCAGAGTGACAGTCCCACTCTCATGCAGCATCACTCACACACTCAGAGAACCATTGTAGTTTTGCACACAAGAGTTGCTGTCACTCCCAGCTGAGGTATCTTTCTCACACACACCAGAAGCCACCAACATGAAAACACAAGCCACTTCAAGCCAGTTTTGATCTTCAATCACTATGCTGTCTTTGTGTAAATGTATGTATTTGGTCATATATGCTGATGTGTGTTTAATTGTGTGTCAGGAACATTGGGAGCCACCTGCTGATCACCAAGACAGTGGACGGCTGCGTTGGGACAGCCAACCATGTGAGCTCCCTAGAACATGCCCAGGCCCAGCTCACCCTCTCCTACAACCGCAGGGGCAACCTGGGCATCTACCTGACCAGCCCACAGGGCACCCGCTCCACACTGCTCGCTCCCAGGTACACACAGACACACAGACAGTACCAGTCAAAAGTTTGGACACACCTACTCATTCAAGGGTTTTTCTTTATTTTTACTATTTTTTACATTGTAGAATAATAGTGAAGACATCAAAACTTTGAAATAACACCTATGGAATCATGTAGTAACCAAAAAAAGTGTTAAACAAATCTAAATATATTTTATATTTGAGATCCTTCAAATAGCCACCCTTTGCCTTGATGACAGCTTTGCATTCTCTCAACCAGCTTCATGAGGTAGTCACCTGGAATGAAAACTTTTGACTGCTAGTGTACATACACACACAGTGTAATACATACCTCCTGTCTCTCCCCTCTCCAGGCCTCATGACTACTCGTCAGAGGGCTTTAATGACTGGGCCTTCATGACCACACACTCCTGGGACGAGGACCCCCGGGGGGAGTGGACCCTGGAGATAGTAAACATAGCTGGGGCCAGCGACTATGGTAAGACACCTCTCTTTTACTACCTTAACTTTTGCTATTGTTAAGTCTGGAACATTGGCTGGGAGCTCGGAGACAGAAAGACAGAGTGACAGGGTTTCTGTTAGTGCAGCCATGTCTGACTAGCAGTGTCACTGAAAGAATGTGTGTGTGTGTGACAGCATGCATACTTGGGATTTGTATTTGTCTGTGCATCATATGTGTTGATTCATTGATGTACTGCGTGTGTGAGAGAGAATGCATGCATATGAAGTATGTGCTTGATTTATGTGTTAATGGATTTGAGTATTTCATAATGTGTGTCAGTGCATGTACGTCATTCGTGTGTTGATGATTTTGTGTGTGAGATCCTTCTATACCGCTATCAGGGAGTGTGTTATGCGCGGGCAGCAGTGTCTGTCCCCGGAGAGCCTCCTTTTGATCCATTTTATACAAGCTGTCAGGCAGTCTGTCTTTAGCTCCACACACACCCACCTCTAAATCAGCTTCATTAAACCAGGGAGAGTAAATCAAGCAGGGGAGTGAAGGGCCCTGCTGTCTGGCCCAGGCTAACCCAGGCCGATCCAGAATAACTATGACCTAAGGCCCATCCAGGTCACACTACTCTCAGACAATCTTTTTGGGTTTATTTGTAATTTTCTCTCGGTTGCTCTCTTTCGTTTTGTTTTCTCTCTGTCTCTCGCTCTCTTTCTCGCTCTCCCTCCCTCTCTCTGGCTGTAGATCTCTCAGCCCCCTCCCCTTCTGTGATTTAGGAAGTTGGACCCTCTCAAAAGGCCCCTCATATAAATGGCTCTCCCGGGAAGTGTTGTTCTGAACTAACGGGTCTATAGAGAAACACCAGAATATATGATTATACATTTAATGCTTTACTTCTAGGAATCTAGAATATAAATGGAGCAGGATAGAAGCTGCAATTACAGAACCCACCCTGAAGAGTGCCAAAGCATTGCTGGTGTAGACTGTGGCTTGGAAATCTGTGCTCTTGTTGCTAATGTGTAACTCTCTCACTCTCTCCCTCCCTCTCTCTAGGCACTCTGACTCAGTTCACCCTGGCGCTGTATGGTACAGGCTCAGACTCTCCCAGCTCCACAGCCAAGGACCTCTCTCAGTCCAGTAATGGCAGCTGTAAGACTTTTGACCTACAGCAGATCTGCATTGGTAAGAATGTTACTGTTGGTTACCATTGGTTACTGTAAGAGAATGTAGATTCTGTGCCTAGGGTTAGGCAGCCAGGATCGTGGAGAGCTGTGGTGTGCCCAGGCTTTTGTTCCTGCACAGCACAAACGCACCTAATTCAATCCATCATGGTCTAATGGATCAAAAGTCTACCACACTGTGGCTCTGCAGGCTTAAGTTTCCTACCCCTACCCTAAGCCTAAACCATTTATTGAACAGGTACATTTACTCTGCGCACTGTACAGGTAAGACCGGAGAGATGAAACACTGGCTCTCCTATCAGAAGTGTATGGCTTGTATAGGTTAAACCCTAGAACAGGAGTCTCCAACCAGTAGCTCGCAGCCCACCTATGATAAGCTCGCCAATGAATTATGTGTGTTCATGTGTTCCATCACAAAATGTCATAAACATAAAGCTCCTGGCTACAATCCAATCAAAGACGCATTGACATTATCCCACCCCTGGTTAGCCACTGTTGACTTAAAAAGCCAAACGTAACACAATATCTGGCAATTCATTTCCAGCAATATTGCCTTTTGTTTGGTGTGCGTGTTTGTCTATCAGTCCGTATGTAGCCAGATAGCGATGCTAATGATAACTGGTGTCTTGTGGGCAGACAGAAGGACTTTCCCCATAAACCTTCTCAATTAAATGTGAACAAAGTAGGCTTACCTGACATAAATAGGCTATATCATGATTATTTGTATCAATTGGGTGGCCATTGCTTTGCAAACTCAGCCATGACATGTTCTGTAGCAGTAGGTCTAATAGCAGAAACATCACTAGACTGACACATTCCTCTCTTGCTAGATGCACAATTAAATGTTATTTTCTTTCCAGACCTCAAAAATGGTCTTCTGATGTGGTTTAAGCATTGACATGGACTCAGAACATCCATTTTCGTTGTTTCTCTATGATTAATTGTTATATTGAGAGTAAAAAATCAAATTAAACTGAGAGAACTGAATTCGGAAAATTCAAAATATTATTTGTCATGCCAAATACTGTTTATTAACCATTATATTACCAGGTATATTGACAGAAAGCACATATCTTGTTCACCAAGGACCCGTGGAAGAGTTGCAGGGTAGAGCAGATGAAAATAATGTGCCTATATAAAAGCGCTTATGCTAGAGATTGGAGACCACTGCCCTAGAATAAGACTGGGAGAGACAGGAACAGTCTGACCCCTGCAGGATCCCCTGGGTATCACAATTAATTTAACACTCTTGTTGGTATACTGTATCGGATAGTGGCGTAATGGCATAGATGTGGGTTGTGAAGCATGAACTCTGGATGGTTGAGTTTGTTGATCAGCTCGTCCTCAGAGACATCTACTGAGATATTGAGTTAACATTTGTGTTACATTCGAGCAGAGGTTTGAGGTGTGAGAAGAGTCTCTCTGGGCTTTGCCTTGTTTAGGATGCCCTGTTAAATGCTGTGATCAGGGCCGGCCCGCCATTAGGCAGGATTAGGCCGTGGCAGATTGGCGAGGGTGGGATTTTCTGAGCTAAACTGACCAATATGCACCTCCAACACCACAACACATAATTCTGGCCAAAAACAATTTCTCTCAACCAGTGATATATGGGCTTTTTAAGTGAGCGCTGATGATAAGCAGTGCCCATTTTGTCAAAGGCAGGGGCACAAAATATGTTGCTTGTCCATTCCCAGCCACTCTCCAGGGTGCTCTCGGAGACACACATCGCTGCGGTGCTCCACCAACGTTCTGTCAAAAATCATCTAACATAAATCATTTAGCAGATATAGCCTATGGTAGAAAGAGTATGTGGCCTTTTCTGTTGCCTACAGGCTGGAGATGTATGACAATGTAATGAGATGGACACTTTTTACATCATGCACTATTCTCTGATCAAATAGCCTAACCTAAATGGCGCCCAATCAAATAAAAAAACTGCGCTAACATGTTAACCAACACCATATCCTAAAAACAGGACAGGTCAAAAACAAAATGACATGATGGAATGGACAATCAGACTACTGACAACTGTTGTCCAGGAGTTTTACCCCATGGGCTAAATTGTCATGATCATTGGTTTCAAGTTTGTATCCGTACATTTTTGACGAGCTGATCATAGCGAAAAAGAAAATAATTCTGCATTTCCCGCTGTGTAAACACATTGATTCTCATTGCAAATAGGCTCAGGATAACTCCTGGTAAAGTTGGGTAGCTGATATTTCTGTGATTAGTCACAGGAATCAGGACTAATAAAGCCAATGCAACTGCCTGTTTTACAAACAGTAGGCCTACCAAATGGATGGGCAGTCATAAAATTCCATTGCAGGCTGACTGCGACATCTTTTAGGTGTCTTTTTTTGGTCCTGTCCGGACCGCCTTCTTTTTTTGGTGCAGTCCGGACCAGCCTTGATTTGCATGACCACGGATGTAGATTCTTGGTCAGGTCCGGACCAAATCACATTTTTTGGGGGTCTCGTCTTGGGCAGCAGAACGGCCAGGACCGGGCCTGGCTGTGATCAACACATTCAGCCAGTTGGCAGATGACAACTCTTATTAGCGCAGCCAGACCAGCCCTGTAGACATATAATTTGTGTTGGAATTTCGTCCCTACTGCTCCCTCTTCCCCCTTTCCTCTTGCCTCTGTCATCAACCCCTTCTCCCTCAACACTCTGTCACTACTCCCACCCTCTTCCTCTCTCTTCCTTCCTCTGTCCTCCTCTTTTCCTGCTGTCCCCTTTCATTTGATCCTCCCTCTCTCTCCCACCCACTTCAACTCTTTCAACAGGGATAGAATGACAACTGATTATGAACCAAGTAATTAGATTGGGGTAATGCTCTGTCTGACCGTGTAGGCTGGGGGGAATGGGCCTTGGGTGGATGTGGAGTGGGCTGCAGGGGTGGGGAGAGAGGGAGAGAGTGTGGAGCCTCAGTAGCTGTGTGTGTGAGATTAGCTTCCCAAATCATTGGGGGAGATAAGGAGTTACAGGGTGCTGCTACTGAAACTACTGTGGTGATAACACACAGACACTAATGCCACTGCCAAACTGTCCACGTGGATGTGCAGATTTAGTACAGATAAATGCTTCAGAGCTTATTAGAAAGTCCATATATTTGTGATATTATTTCCAACTGGGTTGGCAAAGCACGGCTCCGGAAATAGATATGCTACAGTGCATTTCTCCTCAGATAGATGAGGGATTTACACATGCTGCATTTGTCTCGGCACACAATCTGCACAGCTCATCAACACATTCACGGCTGGAAACTGTTGATTCTAGCAGAAGCAGAAGCTACATGAACATTATGCAGCTTAAGTTGAGTGAACTTTCACAGGCTCATGATTATAATGCCCCAGAATGATGAGGCAATGCGTAATGTGCTGCATGATCGTCTTGAGGCGATGCGTAATGTGCTGCATGATCGTCATGGCAGACTATTCAAATACAGTTAACATATTTTAAGGTTTGTGTGAACTAAATCCATTTATTAGCGGTGACTGTGCACTAACCATGTTAAATGAAGAATTTGGACACCAGCAGTACTAAAACATGTCTCCATATCTCCTCTCTTGTCTCCCTGTATGCAGAGTGCAATGGTGGCTACTACCTCTTCCAGCAGGGCTGTGTGAGGGACTGTCCAGCAGGCTACACTGCAGGCTCCCAGCTCCTAAATTACACCATGGGGAACTTTGTGGATCCAGCCTCCGTCCCCTCCTGCCTGCCCTGCCGACCCCCCTGCCTCACCTGCAGCGGCCTCAGCCCCAGCGCCTGCCTCTCCTGCCCCCCTCACAGCCACCTGGACCCTGTGTCCAGCACCTGCCTGCACCTCAACCAGATCCAGAGGGAGTCCCCCGGCAACTTCATGGTGGGCCAGGGCAACGCCGGTCCCCGCACAGAACTCAGCTCCCACCTGCCCGTCACCATCGCTGTGCTCAGCTGCATGGTCATCATGGCCACCTTCGCTGGGGTGTTCGTTCTGCTGCAGCTGAGATCTGGAGTCCTGGCCAAACTGCCCTCACTGGAGGAGGCAGGCTCAGGCCTGAGGGGGGGCTTCGGCCTGGGTGGCAGCAGCAAAATGGTTTCGTACCGCGGTATCCCTACAGTTTGGGGCGACGAGGGGGTGAACACTGACTCTGACAACGATGAGTTTGACGTCCACAATGAGAAGACTGCCTTTATCAAAACACAAAGTGCTCTTTAACCCCCTCCTGTCTTCCTATTCCTGCTTTCTACAGCCTCTCCCCCAATCACTCTGACTCGTCTAATTCCGGGCTCCCTAGCCTCCTCATGGTCCCCTCCTCTGGTTTCCCTTTCCCTGTTTCGCTCCCTCGTTCTTCCTGTCCTCGGGTTTCATCCCCCAGGTTTAGTGTTCCACTCTGCAGTGGGTGACCTGATGGGAGACTGGAGTCACGTGGAATGGGGATGGCCTGGGTGTGCTCGGCGCTCGCTTCACACTCGGGTGCTTTTCTATTAAATGGACTCTCTGTGCCCTTTCGCCCTCAATCACCAACAGACAGAGTGTGTCTGAACACAGCCCATTTCCCGTATGGCTCCAGGGTTTCCATGTCACAATAAACAAACGATTATTGTTTGCTCTCTCCCTCCTTTTTTATATTTGTTCATCTCTAGTTCCATTGCAGTAGCCGGATGAGATTGTAAATTGGGGGTAGACAGCTGTGTGTGTGCGTGCTGAGTGGACAGCGAGATCGGGGTAGGGTTCTGAGAAGCCACAGCGGAGTCCTCATAGTTCCAGTGTTTTGGTGAATCAGCCCCAGGCCCTCTCAGAGCTGCCGAGTGTGTGTCCATGCTGCAGTATGAGACTGTATCTCTCTCTCAGCTCTGGCTGGATACATGGCTATGAGACTAGCAACGCTCACTCTCCCCTCGGCATGGAATTCAGGAGGCGTTCTGCTTATTCAGAGCGGTTTAGGAATGCTGGATTCATGTGATTCTGAGGGTTATATAAAGTCCCCTGACCTCCGCCCCTCTCTGCTCTCCAGTGGGGGGGATGGAGGAGGGATGGAGTTTGGACTGAGTGCTCGCTCGCTGCCAGATCCCCAAAGATAGGTCAGCAGTTCACCCAGCTACGCCTCCACACTTTACTGGGCCTCAGAGTTAGATCAAAATAATATTGCCTCTATGATTAAAACCCCATTCCCAAGAAAAAAGTACCTAGGAATAATTAAATTGGCTTTCCACTCAAGGCTTCTAATTGCTCAGCTACTGAGGATGAGAGTTGGAGTGAGATGTATTGTGGATGGGGCTAAGTACAGTAGAAGTTACTTTTTTTAACACAAGGGCTCCTGTGGGCTTCTCTGAGCAGCTATACGGGTAGTGAGAGGAGTGTGTGATAGAGAGAAGGGTTTTACACACTGCAGAGGAGAGAGAGAATAACAAAGCCTGGCCATGATTACCAGATGGGGCTCTCCACTCTCCCTACTCTGCTGCTCTTTTAATGCTGTTCATCACACACACATAGCGCTATGTTGGTCTTATAACTTACTGAAACAAGAGGTAGGGTGTGTGTATGTGTCTTTGTGTGTCTGAGTGTGTGCCGGCCAAGTGTTTGAGCAGGTGTCTAGTTGAGCAATAGGAGGGAATGACTACATTAGGAATACTAAGGATGTGGTTGTGTTTGTAGGCTGAGCTATGATACTGGTTGGCCTTTGGAGTTGTAGTTTCCCTGTCTGCTTTTCTTTAAAGAACTGGCTATGTTAAAGAACTGAGTCAGCTTCTCTCCACTCGCCCTCCAGTCATCATCAGGGATGTCGATGAAAACTAGAGATATTCGGTTTCATATACTTGCCAATGAATTATATTCTGAACGACAATACAGCTCAGATGTGTTCCAAGGGATGTTTTTTTCTACTCATACTGTATCTTTATTGAAAAACCTTAAAGTGAATTGTTGACTACATATCTTCCTTCTACAATCTGCACCTCATTAATCCATCCATTGGACAAATATTGGATCCATCCATCCATCCATCTTTTTTTTTCTTTTTTTATGTTGAAGTTATTTTTCATTTCCAGCAGATAATAGGAGGCTTCACTGAGAGGGGTTGTCATAGTGACAACATGCATATAAGATTGATGCAGCTGCTCATCCCGTCCTCTCACTCAGATCACACAGCAACGGCAGCAGAGTATATATGTTCTATAGCAATGAAGAATGATTATATACAGTGAGGGAAAAAAGTATTTGATCCCCTGCTGATTTTGTATGTTTGCCCACTGACAAAGACATGATCAGTCTATAATTTTAATGGTAGGTTTATTTGAACAGTGAGAGACAGAATAACAACAACAAAAATCCAGAAAAACGCATGTCAAAAATGTTATAAATTGATTTGCATTTTAATTAGGGAAATAAGTATTTGACCCCTCTGCAAAACATGACTTAGTACTTGGTGGCAAAACCCTTGTTGTTAATCACAGAGGTCAGCCGTTTCTTGTAGTCGGCCACCAGGTTTGCACACATCTCAGGAGGGATTTTGTTCCACTCCTCTTTGCAGATCTTCTCCAAGTCATTAAGGTTTCGAGCCTGACGTTTGGCAACTCAAACCTTCAGCTCCCTCCACAGATTTTCTATGGGATTAAGGTCTGGAGACTGGCTAGGCCACTCCAGGACCTTAATGCGCTTCTTCTTGAGCCACTCCTTTGTTGCCTTGGCCGTGTGTTTTGGGTCATTGTCATGCTGGAATACTCATCCACGACCCATTTTCAATGCCCTGGCTGAGGGAAGGTGGTTCTCACCCAAGATTTGACGGTACATGGCCCCGTCCATTGTCCGTTTGATGTGGTGAAGTTGTCCTGTCCCCTTAGCAGAAAAACACCCCCAAAGCATAATGTTTCCACCTCCATGTTTGACGGTGGGGATGGTGTTCTTGGGGTCATAGGCAGCATTCCTCCTCCTCCAAACATGGCGAGTTGAGTTGATGCCAAAGAGCTCCATTTTGGTCTCATCTGACCACAACACTTTCACCCAGTTCTCCTCTGAATCACTCAGATGTTCATTGGCAAACTTCAGACGGCCCTGTATATCTGCTTTCTTGAGCAAGGGAACCTTGCGGGCGCTGCAGGATTTCAGTCCTTCACGGCGTAGTGTGTTACCAATTGTTTTCTTGGTGACTATGGTCCCAGCTGCCTTGAGATCATTGACAAGATCCTCCCGTGTAGTTCTGGGCTGATTCCTCACCGTTCTCATGATCATTGCAACTCCACGAGGTGAGATCTTGCATGAAGCCCCAGGCCGAGGGAGATTGACAGTTCTTTTGTGTTTCTTCCATTTGCGAATAATCGCACAAACTGTTGTCACCTTCTCACCAAGCTGCTTGCCGATGGTCTTGTAGCCCATTCCAGCCTTGTGTAGGTCTACAATCTTGTCCCTGACATCCTTGGAGAGCTCTTTGGTCTTGGCCATGGTGGAGAGTTTGGAATCTGATTGATTGATTGCTTCTGTGGACAGGTGTCTTTTATACAGGTAACAAACTGAGATTAGGAGCACTCCCTTTAAGAGTGTGCTCCTAATCTCAGCTCGTTACCTGTATAAAAGACACCTGGGAGCCAGAAATCTTTCTGATTGAGAGGGGGTCAAATACTTATTTCCCTCATTAAAATGCTAATCAATTTATAACGTTTTTGATATGCGTTTGTCTGGATTTTTTTGTTGTTATTCTGTCTCTCACTGTTCAAATAAACCTACCATTTAAATTATAGACTGAAAATGTATTTGTCAGTGGGCAAACTTACAAAATCAGCAGGGGATCAAATACTTTTTTCCCCTCACTGTAGGTCAAAGGTGAAAGCTTTTCAGAGAAGGATATTTATTTTGAAGCGTAGGAGTTTTCCTTTCACTGATTTACACATCTACAGTAATAATAAGACTAAAATGTCTTTATCTACAGTGCCAGGGCTGTAGGGCTGCAGTCTCTCTCCTTTTCTCTCTCTCTCCTCCCCTACTCTATCTTGGCACAACTTAAAGGTAATTTCATATATCCTGATTTATGCCCACTGAATATATCGTTTTCAGGATTGTTTTCTAAGGGGGGTAATCCCTGTGCTTTAAATCTTATGTAATTAAAAACATTGCTGAGGAAGACAATCTCCAATACACAGACTGGGGGGGTTGCTATCCTCTGATTGCAAAGTAATGACGGCCAACTTTGAGCAAAAGATGTCATTATTACAAAGATGGAATAGTGTGCCGTTTGGCCCTGGCTGATGTAAGGTACAGTAATGCTGTCATTGATGATCATTTGTTCCCTTAAAATGAAGAAGTAACTGATACATTCTTAGGGATTTTTCTACCTACCAGAATTATAGTTGAGCTGCAGCTGAGGCAATCATTTTAATGCCCCAACGTACTTCCCCCACTTACATTATTGCCTCTAAATTGGTCACTCCTGAATGTGGAAATCTCTATTGCATTATAACACTATGTCTAAGAGAATAGACAGCTGCTGGAAAGGAGGTTGCACTCCTTGCAGTGCAGCCTCAATACTACAGCTGACTGCAGCAGAGTTTCTGGCATTACCAAAGATGGGGAAATTTAGAGTTGTGTTCAGTACAGTTCTGCTCCAGATTGCTGAGCCTGAGATGGGGAGATGACGCAATCTGAGGTTTTCTATATGCATTGATTCATAAATCAGATGAATTTGTCATTTTTTAGCTCTTTCTGTTATTCCTGCTTTTTAATGCAGAGAGACCTTTCCCTCTCCACCCCCTGCTGGGTAACAGTGGTGGAGCAGAGACATTCTGTATGCTGAGATACAGCGTTGGATGTGGAGGGAGCAGATTGAGAATGTATCCCATCCCCATACACTAAAGGGCTGAATGAGGCTGTGTGTGTGTGTGTGTGTGTGTGTGTGTGTGTGTGTGTGTGTGTGTGTGTGTGTGTGTGTGTGTGTGTGTGTGTGTGTGTTACAACTACAGAAGAAACACTCTCATGGGGGTTAAACAGAGCTCTGGACACACGGCCCATGCAGCTCTGTCCACCTCTCCACACCTCTCCTCATGAAGTCTTTGGCCTGGGGCTACATACAGTACCTAACAGAAACAGTGACCTATGAATAATGTAAAATAATAACTACCTTAAGATTGGGCATAACTCTAAAATAAGGCCTATTTTTGTACTATATATATGGTGCAGTGTAATTTTCTTGTAATTTAAAGATTTGTTTTGCTCTTGTTAAATTTGTCCTTTTTATTTAATTGATAGATTCTATGAAAAATAAAGATCTATGCAAACTTCAGGATTTGTCATGTGCTTTTCTATGTGATTGATGGATAACTGTATTACAAAAAATCTATATTGTGATTGATACCTGTATGACAATCATCAATATCGTATGTCCAGCTAGATTCAATTGAGCAGAGTACTTTATTTCACCTGAGTACTGTGCTCCAAGAGAATACAATGGCAGTTCAATAGAGTCAAATAGCCCTACAGGAGTTGTACCATTGTGGTAGATGAAAAGAAAAGTATAACCTGTTTCTTACATCAGCAATACTGTGTATAGCACCAAAAGAGCTACGGTATGTGGCCTTTTGGTTGGGTAGGTTACCTTCTAAATGTAATCCGTTACAGTTACAAGTTACTTGTCCAAATTTGTAATCAGTAACGGAACTTTTGGCTAACGCTACCCAAACTCAGTAACGTACTTTCAGTTATTTCTGGATTACTTTCCCCTTAAGAGGAGCAGGTTACCGTTTTTCGTCATGAATCTTTTTCTGGAGGCAGCTCTGCAGAGTGGTCACTAGCTGGCACAGGTACAGTCATAAAATATGATTTTAAACCTAACCTTAACATTAACCACACTGTTAACCCCTAATACTCCCCCAACCTTGCCTCCACCCTTCTGGATGTTTGACTGCTTTTTGCAAAGGAATGGTTCCCGCAGATCACATGCACAAGTTGCCCCAATGTTCGCCAAAGTATACGTCGTCTGGTCTTTACACGACTTCAGGAAGAAGTACTTCTAGGGGTCTCGGCGCTACTGCACAGGTACATTGAAAACGGAGAAATACAAGAATTGGCTTTGGTGCTTAGCTGTGAAAACCATTGGTGAAAACCCTAACATTTCGGTGTCTAAGCACTTATGACACTACTGTGGAGGACCAAACCTGCCGTAATTATAATTAAATTAAGAAATAAATGCACACAAATAGATACAGAAATAAGTGAATGCACACAAGTGGTGGAAAAAGTACCCAATTTTCATACTTGAGTAAAAGTAAAAATACCTTAATAGAAAATGACTCAAGTAAAAGTGAAAGTCAACTAGTAAAATACTACTTGAGTAAAAGTCTAAAAGTATTTGGGTTTAAATATACTTAAGTATCAAAAGTAAATGTAATTGCTCAAATATACTTAAGTATCAAAAGTAAAAATATAAATAATTTAAAATTCCTTATATTAAGCATACCAGAAGGCACCATTTTCTTGTTTTTTTATTTACAGATAGCTAGGGGCACACTCTAAAACTCAGACATCATTTACAAACGAAGCATTTGTGCAGTAGAGCTGACCAGGGATGTTCTCTGGATTAGTGTGTGAATTGGACAATTTTCCTGTCCTGCTAAGCATTCAAAGTGTAACAAGAAGTTTTGGGTGTCAGGGAAAATGTATGGAGTAAAAAGTACAACATTTTCTTTAGGAATGTAGTGAAGTAAAAGTTGTCAAAAATATAAATTGTAACATTTTATTTAGTTAATCTGCATGTTTGTCATCTGATTTCTTGGAGCCTGGTGGAGATGGATGCAACCATACTACAAGGCAGGACATTTTTTCTGCATCCAGGTTGAGGCTTTCGATCAGCAGGAACATGGAGCACTCTGTCTCAGTAAAGGCGGCCGCATTCTTCCCTGCCGAAACAGTTGACAAAAATCTGATTTTGAGCTAAGAAAGTAACCAAATTTGTTTTTGCGTTGGCATCACCTGCTATGTGGTTAGATTCACCAAACTTATATCTGGTTTATAACCAGTGTGTGTAGACATATTTGATGTGAGTTAGCAATGCTAAAGTTTGAAGTTGTAGCTATAATTGAAGATAGCTAATGGCTGCAAGGGTCAGGGTTAGTTGGAACAAGCCTAAGGAGGTCTGGGTACTGGGAATGCAAATGATGGGCCCACCAAGCCTGTACCCCAGGACTACCATACCACTGTCACAACTGTGACTCTGATTGAGTGAACATGTCCAACATTCACTCACACACCGCTTACATACACACACACAGTCTTGTACAACTAACCTTGTGGGGACACACAATTCAGTCCCATTCAAAATCCTATTTTCCCTAACCTTAAACTGAAAACCTAACCTTAACCCTAAACCTAATTCTAACACTAATTCTAACCTTAATCCTAAACCCCCTAGAAATAGCATTTGACTAACAAAATGTCCCCAGTTGGTCAAATTGTTCATTTACTATTCTTGTGGGGACTTTTGGTCCCCACAAGTATAGTTAAAAGTCCACACACACACGCAAAAAAAACGTATTTTTGGAACACTTCATGTGACATTTCACATGTGAATTCATGTGTTTTTAGAACAGTTCATGTGACATTTCACATGTGAAAAATGTGTTTATGATACACACACAGTGCTTTTAACAAAGTGTTTTCATCTTACATATTTGACTATGTTGTGTATGTTTATTTATACAGTAATTATTATTCAATGTGTCATCTGGGATTTGAACTCAAAACCTCTTGGTTCACGGCATTATGATATTTCTGCTACGCCACCACACCTGTATGCCTGCACTTTGGACTACAAAGTAAATCTCAGCTTTGTTAAATATACACTCAAGAAAAGCTATGATATTGTATTTATCGTAGTGATTCAGGAGTAATATTGAAACTGAATAATATGCCCCACCAACATTAGACAACTATACAGAAACCCTAAAATTGCTGAAATAAGTCAATTAAATCAATGATGAGAGAATAGTCAGATTAACTGATAACTAAAATAGCAGTGCAGATGGCACATTTGCCAAGTACATAGATGTATTATAGGCAATGAATGTGTAGGGAAATGCTACAGACATTATTGCTCAGCAGAACGATCAGCACACCTCAAATCAAGAGGTTGTGAGTTCAAATCCCAGGTGGGGTTATGTTTTAGATGAACAGCTTACCACTTACTTTAAAACCACCATAACATTACTTTACTTATAATTGTTTGCGATGGTTTGGGACCATCACGTGACGTCCTGACTAACTGGTAAAACAAATGTCTTGAGAACATCCACGTGCTTAATCTACATCACTTTTGTTTTGAACAGACTTCGGCGTGGGCTTGGAACGGGGAACCTGGCTCACGCCCGGGAGGAAGCCCGGTTCCAAAATGAATGCAATCACTTTTTACCTGAGGCAAACTTCTCCCACCGGGGCAACCTGTGTCAGATAATCAAATCCCTTCAATATCTCATGTGAAGTGTTCCAAAAACACATGATTTCACACATGAAATGTCACATGTAGTTTCATGGTATCACATGTTGAAATTTCACATCCCCATGTCACATTTATTTAACATGTGCTCACGTTGTCACATGTAGTTTCATGTTATCACATTGCTTCACATGTGATTTCACACGTTCACATGTGGAATTCATTAGTTTTTTCCATAAGGGACACCACAAACATTCAATTGTTTAGTCCAGATGTTGTTGTCAAGGGTCAGTTAATGGAACGTAGAAATAATAAACATTTTATGATTTGTATTTTATTTCTGCTGCATAAAATGTTAAACATGGCAATGTCATTCTCAATAAAGGCTTTAAATATTTATTTGCATGTCCTGATTTATGCATTTTTCAAACTGTAACATTTCACCCCAAGCCCTGTTACAACTGACCTGGGAGGTGGAGTAAAGACAGTTCCCTGTAGAAGGATGCAACTATCAAGGCTTTCAAAAGGCCACATTTTGGGGATGACCAAATGCAATAAAGTTTTGTTTCATAGCATGTTTGTCAAGTTGGTCTTCACACTCACTTTTACTAACTTCTGTGGTAACTTCAACACAGACAACACTTGGAGCTTATTATTCAAAAGGTCTAAAGTAAATGCAAGTCTCATTTCCAGGCTGAATAAATTTTTATTAATGTATATCAGATACATCACACAGGCATGTCAACTAAAATATATATCCCAGACAAGATTGAAGAATGGGACAAGTAGACAAAGTGAATATAAGTCAGTGATTGCGTCCATAGCAGTTTGTATGAATTTACATAGAATACATGTTGACAGAATGGAGAGAGAGACTGTTGCTCTACTCCCAGGTAAAGCCCTTGCTTCCGGTACCATTGAAGGCCACAGTTTTCAGTCAGGCAGCTTGAAGATGTCCCCATCCAGGCCCATGTCACAGCATGCAGTGGGCTGATAAGGAGATGACAAATGCATTATGTACCTTTTATCACCAAAGCCATGTTAGCATTTACTGCACATGTTGCTGAACAATTTAACCCTTTTGTTAGTGTCACTGATATATGGAAATTCACATACAATATTCAGTTCATAAGCATTGATTAATACCTCTAGGGCAGGGGTAGGCAACCCAGGTCCTGGAGTGTCCGCAGGCACTTCATCTTTTCACCTGGAAGACAAGGTGTGTTGAATTTAGGCAATCACTGAACTGATCAATTAGGCCAGTTGATCAGGGCTGTGTTCAGCACATAAAAACCTAATTGACCATTCAGTTGAAGGGCGCTGTACTGAACGACCAGTTGAAAAACAGGGAGGGGTTGGATTAAAAACACCCACTGAACGGCACAAACGTATCTCAAAGTCTGTTCGAAACTGTTTTGGGAAAACCTTGCGTTCAGTACAAACCGTTCCGCAACGTCGCAAAAGTTCCAGCGAACTTAAAGCAACTCTGGTGTGCGGCACTCCAGGAACAGGGTTGCCTACCTCTGCTCTAGGGTCATGTGATGAAACGACTGCTGTGCAAGGTATTGGGCAACAGCTTTCTTCCAGGGCCCATATCCACAAAGCGTCTCAGAGTAGGGAGAGTGATCTAAGATAACCTCCCCTTTGTCAATGTAATTGTACTAAGGCAAAACGTATCCTAAAATCAGTACTTTGTGAACATGGGCCCTAGCCTGTCAGCAATGTCACTACAACTGAAATGCAACAAAGTCACATTTTCCTAGAGAGATTTACACTGTTATCAAAACATCACGCCTACACGAAACACAGCCCTTATTTTACGTGTTTCTAAAATCCCCAATGAGGAAAACGATTGGAACCATTTCCCTGTTTGCCCGCTAGGTTTTATGGGTATTACTCTATTGACGTCATTAACAAGTCCTTTCATTTATATTTATGGTGCATTCTTATGCATGTACATCTCATACTTTTATATTTCATTGTGCTGTAGGCAGGTGTTCTAGAGTATTTTCAGAAAGTATAATTTTGGATCATGAGAATGTCACTAGCGCAAGTAGGCCAACCGCTGTTCAAGCTAATGCTGTGTTCCAATTTACAGTCACCTGCTTACTTGCAATTATTGTCCCGTTTATCCACCCAGTTAATGAGCTGCTATGTTCTTGTACCGTGCTGTACCCATATACATTAAAACCAGGGCTGTACCAAGCCATCCGTCCCGAAGAGGACGCAGTCACTCACCTCCCCAGTCAGTCCCGCTGTGGTAGGACAGCGCTGGCTTCCTGCTTTCAGATTTTTCCTGATGTGAGTTTGGTCGCGGTGTCTGACCAGTGATATCAATACTCCCTCACTGTAACAGTTCCTGTCCGCACAATTAATGCCTCCTCGATAAGAATCGCCATAGCCTACAAATGCTATAAATACTTGCAACGTCGGAGTGGACTGCTTGCAATAACCTGAGGTGAGAATATTCTTTCAGACGACGTAGGCTCATAGTCGGCTACACTACAGTATACTATTATTGAACTCGTAATGATAGCCTACATGGGCTATTGATAATGATACAATTTGTATCGGACTTAATAGCTAACTACACATGCACATCTCCCTATGAAGTTAGATAAAGGATTTTGTGTGATCGAATTTCGATCAGGGTAAACTCATCAGCAGGGCGGTTTTACATGTTCAGGTGTAGGTTTCGTCAACACATTCCTCATCCCTGTTGTATGTACACAGAACAAATATACAAACGCAACAATTTCAAAGGTAATATAAGGAAATCAGTCAATTAAAATAAAAAAATTAGTCCCAAATCTATGGATTTCACATGACTGGGAATACAGATATGCCTCTCTTGGTCACAGATACCTTTACAAAAAAAAAAGTAGGGCGTGGATTAGAAAACCAGTCAGTATCTGGTGTGACCATCATTTGTCTCATGCAGTGGGACACATCTTCACATAGAGTTGATCAGACTGTTGATTGTGGCCTGTGGAATGTTGTCTCACTCCTCTTCAACGGCTGTGCGAAGTTGCTGGATATTGGGGGGAACTGGAACACATACACGTCGCTCCAGAGCATACTGAACATCCTCAATTGGTGACATGTCTGGTGAGTGTGCATGCCATGGAAGAACTGGGACATTTTCAGTTTCCAGGAAATGTGTACAGATCCTTGCGACATGGTGACATACATTATCATGCTGAAACATGAGGTGATGGCAGCGGATGAATAGCATGACAATGGGCCTCAGGATCTCGTCACGGTATCTCTGTGCATTCAAATTGCCATCGATAAAATGCAATTGTGTTTGTTGTTCATAGCTTATGCCTGCCCATATCATAACTCCATCCCCACCATAGGGCACTTTGTTTACAACGTTGATATCAGCAAACCGCTCACCCACACGACGTCATACAAGTGGTCTGCAGTTGTGAGACCGGTTGGACTTACTGTCAAATTGTCTATAATGACGGTGGAGGCGGCTTATGGTAGATAAATGAACATTCAGTTCTCTGGCAACAGCTCTGTGGACATTCCTGCAGTCAGCATGCCAATTGCATGCTCCCTCAACTTAAGACATCTGCACATTTTAGAGTGGCCTTTTTTGTCCCTGGCACAAAGGGCACTTGTGTCATGATCATGTTCTTAATCAGCTTCTTGATATGCCACACCTGTCAGGTGGATGGATTATCTTGGCAAAGGAGAGTGGTTATGGATGATGCCAGAGTTCCACAGTAGGCTGCACTATATTAAGCCTCAAATCCAACTTATTTTACCGTTCTTCTCTGTAATAGTGTAATAACTCACTTAGTAAAATTACGTACCCTAAAACCAATAAACAGTTTAGAACTGTGTCACACTTGTCAGCTGTTCTGTATATCAAGAGGAAGTGCTGCCTAACTGTTTTCCCCCTTGAAAATAAATCACTGGGAAGTGAAACCCTCCACATGCCACATTTGCTTAGAGTTACACAACTACAACTTGTTTTAATAATCAGTTGTGTAGTCTTGGAATTATTTAAACCCCTTTCCTCTTGCCTCACTAAGTTTAACTAATTCACCTGACTACAGTCCAGTAAAGAAAGTACACCCAAAGTCCAGAGTCTAATCAAATCAAATCAAATTGTATTTGCCACATGCACCGTTGTAGACCTTACAGTGACATGCTTACTTACAAGCCCTTAACCAACAATGCAGTTTTAAGAAAAAGAAGTGTTAACTAAAAAATAACAAATAATGAAAGAGCAGTAGGAAGGCTATATACAGGGGGTACCGGTACAGAGTCAATGTGCGGGGGCACAGGTTAGTCGAGGTAATTGAGGTAATATGTACATGTGGGTAGAGTTCAAGTGACTATGCATAGATAATAAACAGATAGTAGCAGCAGTGTAAATTTTTAGGGCCACCCTCTGACACCGCCTGGTATAGAGGCCCTGGATGGCAGGAAGCTTGGCCCCAGTGATGTACTGGGCCGTACGCACTACCCTCTGTAGTGCCTTGCGGTCGGAGGCTGAGCAGTTGCCATACCAGGCAGTGATGCAACCAGTCAGGATGCTCTCGATGGTGCAGCTGTATAACTTTTTGAGGATCTGAGGACCCATGCCAAATCTTTTCAGTCTCCTGAGGGGGAATAGGCTTTGTCGTGCCCTCTTCACAACTGTCTTGGTGTGTTTGGACCATGATAGTTTGTTGGTGATATGGACACCAAAGAACTTGAAGCTCTCAACCTGTTCCACTACAGCCCCGTCGATGAGAATGGGGGTGTGCTCAGTCCTCTTTTTTTTTTTTTCGTAGTCCACATTCATCTCCTTTGTCTTGATCACATTGAGGGAGAGGTTGTTATCCTGGCACCACACGGCCAGGTCTCTGACCTCCTCCCTAAAGGCTGTCTCATCGTTATCGGTGATCAGGCCTACCACTATTGTGTCGTCGGCAAACTTAATGATGGTGTTGGACTCATGCCTGGCCATGCAGTCATGGGTGAACAGGGAGTACAGGAGGGGACTGAGCACGCACCCCTGAGGGGCCCACGTGTTGAGGATCAGCGTGGCAGATGTGTTGTTACCTACCCTTACCACCTGGGGGGCGGCCCGTCAGGAAGTCCAGGATCCAGTTGCAGATGGAGGTGTTTAGTCCCAGGGTCCTTAGCTTAGTGATGAGCTTTGAGGGTGCTATGGTGTTGAGCTGTAGTCAATGAATAGCATGAGACTGAGAGGATAAATCCCATGCATTCTCATTCAGTTTTTCTTTTAATCTTCCTGCACCTTATCAGCCAGATCACGTGTGTGGTTCATTCTCCCACATCCACCCCAGTATCTACAGTCTACAGTTTGACTGGGTTCCCACTGCTCTGGGTGCAGATCTGATGGGGTTTGGAGAGGACCTGTGGTGTCCCCAGGCCCACACGGCCCTGATGCGGCTGCAGGACTCGGAGCTGCGTCTGATGGAGGTGATGAAGAAGTGGATGAGCCAGCGGTCCAAGAGTGACCGGGAGTTCTCTGTTCAGCTGCACCAGATGGCTGCCATGGTTGAGAAACTGGAGGGGCCCCAGCCTGGGGGAGGACTGGACTACATCAGCCAGCTCAACCAGGTACTCTACGGGTCCTTCCATTTTATTAAGAAAAAATAAAAATAACATTGCCCGCGCCTCTTTTGATTTGAATGAAACCTTCTATAAATATTTGCTCATCATAGAAGTGGTCCGAAAGTAACTTTTTGGACCTGAATGCCAAAACATTTAGGAGGTAGAAGTGCTCAATGTTGACCCACTTTGCATACCCCACCCTACCATGAGAAATCCATGTCTTCATCACTGGAAAATATAAAAGGTTGGGTTTGATATCATTTAAAAGCATACAAACAGGGTTGTCATTATTTTATATGTTCTTGAAAAAACATTATTTTTAATAACAATGGTACTTTTTGTAACCTTTTAATATAAATTATTAAAAACACATTTGTTTAAATTTTCGCATATGTTGTAGCTTAGACCCTATTTTACATCATCTGAGGTGTTTGTATTGTGCCTGCCATCGGTTGATACACAGCATGCTCTTGAGGATAGGGTGGGTGACAGTTGTTTTAAATTATACTGTCAATCTTCCATAGGAAACCTATTGAAATATAGATAATATAATAGGCATTCCTATTTAAGTTGACATTTGACGGTGGGTGGCCATCTTTGTGGTAGTAATTGGAAGTAAAAATGATTATATTTCAATGATGTACCGGCTAAATTGCAGTGGTCTGGGATATGTCCGTTCTATGAATTCTAATTCTATGATTGAAATTACACCCACCCTGTATTCAAAAGTATACTGTGTCTCAACCGACAATATAAACATCTCAGATTATGTAAAATAGGGTCTAAGCTACAACATAAGCCAAAACCAAAAAAATCGTAGTTTACTTGTTTGTAGGTAATTGACGTTAAAGGATAAAAAAAGGAAATGTTTTGTTTGACAACCCTGTTTTTAAATGATGTCAAACTCAACCGTTTATCTTTTCCAGTGATTAAGACATGTACAGTATGTCTCATGGTCGGGCGGGGTAGGCAAAATGGGTCAACTTTGAGCACCTCTATCTCCTAAATGTTTTGGCATTCCGGTCCAAAAAGTCCCTTTCTGACCACTTACTTCTACCATAGGCAAATATGAATGGGAAGTTTCATTCAAATCAAAAGGAGTGCGGTCATAAAGTGATTGAAATCAAATGGAATGACTCCTACACTATATCAGTGGGTTTTAGCAAGCTCACTGGTTTGGACATTAGACTACATCCACCCCCAGCTGCAAAGTGGTCTTGACCTTTCAAACAGTATTGATGATTGATTAGGGCCAGTAGATAGCGATACGCAGAGTATTCTCTTTATTAATTCTGTCTCTCTCTGTCTCTTTCTCTCTCTCTGCCCTCCTCCCTCTTCCAGTCGTGGGGTGTGCTGGTGTCTCAGACGGAGAGTTTGAGTCGTGTGATGCGGCGGCAGTCTGAGGACCTGCAGGTTGGGCCCCTCAGCAAACTGACCCTGCTGATCAGAGACAAGCAGCAGCTCAGGAAGACTTATGCAGAGCAGTGGAGCCAGCTCAGCCAGGAGCTCAGCAGGGTCAGACACACACACACACACAAACACACACACACACACACACACGACTGCACGTACACACACACAAACAGATGAACATATCACTCTGTAAAACTAAATTTGCCCTGATAAATATTACCAGGCACTTTGTAGTCCTCCGCTAAACACCTTGTCAGTTTGCTTTCAAAATGTGAAGTAGCTTCCACTTTCACATACTGGCTTTAAGCTATACAGTGGGGGAAAAAAGTATTTAGTCAGCCACCAATTGTGCAAGTTCTCCCACTTAAAAAGATGAGAGAGGCCTGTAATTTTCATCATAGGTACAGGTCAACTATGACAGACAAAATGAGAAAATAAATCCAGAAAATCACATTGTAGGATTTTTAATGAATTTATTTGCAAATTATGGTGGAAAATAAGTATTTGGTCAATAACAAAAGTTTCTCAATACTTTGTTATATACCCTTTGTTGGCAATGACACAGGTCAAACGTTTTCTGTAAGTCTTCACAAGGTTTTCACACACTGTTGCTGGTATTTTGGCCCATTCCTCCATGCAGATCTCCTCTAGAGCAGTGATGTTTTGGGGCTGTCGCTGGGCAACACAGACTTTCAACTCCCCTCCAAAGATTTTCTATGGGGTTGAGATCAGGAGACTGGCTAGGCCACTCCAGGACCTTGAAATGCTTCTTACGAAGCCACTCCTTCATTGCCCGGGCGGTGTGTTTGGGATCATTGTCATGCTGAAAGACCCAGCCACGTTTCATCTTCAATGCCCTTGCTGATGGAAGGAGGTTTTCACTCAAAATCTCACGATACATGGCCGCATTCATTCGTTCCTTTACACGGATCAGTCGTCCTGGTCCCTTTGCAGAAAAACAGCCCCCAAAGCATGATGTTTCCACCCCCATACTTCACAGTAGGTATGGTGTTCTTTGGATGCAACTCAGCATTCTTTGTCCTCCAAACACGACTGAGTTGAGTTTTTACCAAAAAGTTCTATTTTGGTTTCATCTGACCATATGACATTCTCCCAATCCTCTTCTGGATCATCCAAATGCACTCTAGCAAACTTCAGACAGGCCTGGACATGTACTGGCTTAAGCAGGCGGACACGTCTTGCACTGCAGGATTTGAGTCCCTGGCGGCGTAGTGTGTTACTGATGGTAGGCTTTGTTACTTTGGTCCCAGCTCTCTGCAGGTCATTCACTAGGTCCCCCCGTGTGGTTCTGGGATTTTTGCTCACCGTTCTTGTGATCATTTTGACCCTACGGGGTGAGATCTTGCGTGGAGCCCCAGATCGAGGGAGATTATCAGTGGTCTTGTATGTCTTCCATTTCCTAATAATTGCTCCCACAGTTGATTTCTTCAAACCAAGCTGCTTACCTATTGCAGATTCAGTCTTCCCAGCCTGGTGCAGGTCTACAATTTTGTTTCTGGTGTCCTTTGTCAGCTCTTTGGTCTTGGCCATAGTGGAGTTTGGAGTGTGACTGTTTGAGGTTGTGGACAGGTGTCTTTTATACTGATAACAAGTTCAAACAGATGCCATTAATACAGGTAACGAGTGGAGGACAGAGGAGCCTCTTAAAGAAGAAGTTACAGGTCTGTGAGAGCCAGAAATCTTGCTTGTTTGTAGGTGACCAAATACTTATTTTCCACCATAATTTGCAAATAAATTCATAAAAAATCCTACAATGTGATTTTCTGGAATTTTTTTTCTCAATTTGTCTTTCATAGTTGACGTGTACCTATGATGGAAATTACAGGCCTCTCTCATCTTTTTAAGTGGGAGAACTTGCACAAATAGTGGCTGACTAAATACTTTTTTTCCCCACTGTATGCTTGTGTTGAGAAATATGCAGTAGCCTACAGTGTTGAAAATAATCACCCACATTTACTGAGAGTGGTGCTATTTCTCAGTCTTGTTCATAGCTCATACTGTATCTGGTTTGTTTGTTAATGTGTTAAGATGGTTTCTTTGGTTACCACTCTATTTTAGAGACAGTTTACATATCTACAGTGGGGAGAACAAGTATTTGATACACTGCCGATTTTGCAGGTTTTGCTACTTACAAAGCGTGTAGAGGTCTGTAATTTTTATCATAGGTACACTTCAACTGTGAGAGACGGAATCTAAAACAAAAATCCAGATAATCACATTGTATGATTTTTAAGTAATTAATTTGCATTTTATTGCATGACATAAGTATTTGATACATCAGAAAAGCAGAACTTAATATTTGGTACAGAAACCTATGTTTGCAATTACAGAGATCATACGTTTCCTGTAGGTCTTGACCAGGTTTGCACACACTGCAGCAGGGATTTTGGCCCACTCCTCCATACAGACCTTCTCCAGATCCTTCAGGTTTCGGGGGCTGTCGCTGGGCAATACGGACTTTCAGCTCCCTCCAAATATTTTCTATTGGGTTCAGGTCTGGAGACTGGCTAGGCCACTCCAGGACCTTGAGATGCTTCTTACGGAGCCACTCCTTAGTTTCCCTGGCTGTGTGTTTCGGGTCGTTGTCATGCTGGAAGACCCAGCCACGACCCATCTTCAATGCTCTTACTGAGGGAAGGAGGTTGTTGGCCAAGATCTCGCGGTACATGGCCCCATCCATCCTCCCCTCAATACGGTGCAGTCGTCCTGTCCCCTTTGCAGAAAAGCATCCCCAAAGAATGATGTTTCCACCTCCATGCTTCACGGTTGGGATGGTGTTCTTGGGGTTGTACTCATCCTTCTTCTTCCTCCAAACATGGCGAGTGGAGTTTAGACCAAAAAGCTATATTTTTGTCTCATCAGACCACATGACCTTCTCCCATTCCTCCTCTGGATCATCCAGATGGTCATTGGCAAACTTCAGACGGGCCTGGACATGCGCTGGCTTGAGCAGGGGGACCTTGCGTGCGCTGCAGGATTTTAATCCATGACGGCGTAGTGTGTTACTAATGGTTTTCTTTGAGACTGTGGTCCCAGCTCTCTTCAGGTCATTGACCAGCTCCTGCCGTGTAGTTCTGGGCTGATCCCTCACCTTCCTCATGATCATTAATGCCCCACGAGGTGAGATCTTGCATGGAGCCCCAGACCGAGGGTGATTGACCGTCATCTTGAACTTCAACAGTTGTTGCCTTCTCACCAAGCTGCTTGCCTATTGTCCTGTAGCCCATCCCAGCCTTGTGCAGGTCTACAATTTTATCCCTGATGTCCTTACACAGCTCTCTGGTCTTGGCCATTGTGGAGAGGTTGGAGTCTGTTTGATTGAGTGTGTGGACAGGTGTCTTTTATACAGGTAACGAGTTCAAACAGGTGCAGTTAATACAGGTAATGAGTGGAGAACAGGAGGGCTTCTTAATGAAAAACTAACAGGTCTGTGAGAGCCGGAATTCTTACTGGTTGGTAGGTGATCAAATACTTATGTCATGCAATAAAATGCAAATTAATTACTTTAAAATCATACAATGTGATTTTCTGGATTTTTGTTTTAGATTCCGTCTACCTATGATAAAAATTAAAGACCTCTACATGCTTTGTAAGTAGGAAAACCTGCAAAATCGGCAGTGTATCAAATACTTGTTCTCCCCACTGTATGTAGAGCCTTTAGCCTCTGATCTTGTCAAACAGGAACTGGCATAGGTTGCAAAGAAAGCTGTTTTAAACTCTGGGCTTGAAATGGTTAAAATAACCACAAATGTGTGAATTTAATGTGTTCCCTTTTCATCAGTGTGGATATGCAGCAGGCGCTCCTCTTTGAGATACAGAGCTGCACAGTTAATGCAACTTCATTAACAGACAGCACTCAGTTGAAATTAAAGCCAATGGGCTGTAACTGAGTTTGGCCATTGTTGTCTAATTGAGAATTTTTCTTGCATAGTAAATGCATTTTGATGAGCAAAAGCCATCGGGGACTTTAATATGACAATAGTTTTGCCCTTTCCATGGTTTCTATCATTACCCTATTACGGCGCGCAAATGATGTGTTAATCTTGAATGAATTGTTGGGTTTATGGGTTGCAGTTTGTACATTTCCTGGGTCAGGTTTTGCCTTAGTACCCTGTACAGTGCATTACAAACAGGTCACCGGCCTAATGCAGACATCCTCAGCACTTTGGTAGTGCAAGATACAGTGCATTTGGAAAGTATTCAGACCCCTTCCCTTTTTCCACATTTTGTTACGTTACAGCCTTATTCTAAAATGAATTAAATAAAAACATTTCCTCATCAATCTACACACAATACCCCATAATGACAAAGCAAAAACAGATGACTTATTTACATCAGTATTCAGACCCTTTGCAATGAGACTCAAAATTGAGCTCAGGTGCATCCTGTTTCCATTGATCATCCTTGAGATGTTTCTACAACTTGATTGGCGTCCACCTGTGGTAAATTCAATTGATTGGACATGATTTGGAAAGGCACACACCTGTCTATATAAGGTCCCACAGTTGGCAGTGCATGTCAGAGCAGAAACCAAGCCATGAGGTTGAAGGAATTGTCCGTAGAGCTCCGAGACAGGATTGTATCGAGGCACAGATCTTAGGAAGGGTACCAAAACATTTCTGCAGCATTGAAGGTCCCCAAGAACACAGTGGCCTCCATCATTCTGAAATGGAAGAAGTTTGGAACCACCAAGACTCTTCCTAGAGCTGGCCGCCCAGCCAAACTGAGCAATCGGGGGAGAAGGGCCTTGGTCAGGGAGGTGACCAAGAACCCAATGGTCACTCTGACAGAGCTCCAGAGTTCGTCTGTGGAGATGGGTGAACCTTCCAGAAGGACAACCATCTCTGCAGTACTCCACCAATCAGGCCTTTATGGTAGAGTGGCCAGACGGAAGCCACTCCTCAGTAAAAGACACATGACAGCCCGCTTGGAGTTTGACAAAAGGCACCTAAAGACTCTCAGACCATGAGTAACAAGATTCTCTGGTCTGATGAAACCAAGATTGAACTCTTTGGCCTGACACCATCCCTACGGTGAAGCATGGTGGTGGCAGCTTCATGCTGTAGGGATGTTTTTCAGGGACTGGGAAACTAGTCAGGATCAGGGGAAAGATGAACGGAGAAAAGTACAGAGAGATACTTGGTGAAAACCTGCTCCAGAGCGCTCAGGACCTCAGACAGGGCTGAAGGTTCACCTTCCAACAGGACATCGACCCAAGGCAAACAGCCAAGACAACGCAGGAGTGGCTTCGGGACAAGTCTCTGAATGTCCTTGAGTGGCCCAGCCAGAGCCCGGACTTGAACCCCATCGAACATCTCTGGAGAGACCTGAAAATAGCTGTGCAGCAACGCTCCCCATCCAACCTGACAGAGCTTGAGAGGATCTGCAGAGAAGAATGGGAGAAACTCCCCAAATACAGGTGTGCCAAGCTTGTAGCGTCATACCTAAGAAGACTCGATGCTGTAATCGCTGCCAAAGGTGCTATAACAAAGTACTGAGTAAAGGGTCTGAATACTTAGGTTTTTAGACAGTTTTGCTGAAGATAAACTGAAATATCACATTTACATGTTTTTGCTTTGTCATTATGGGGTATTATGTGTAGATTGATGAGGGTAAAAAACAATTTCATCAATTTTAGAATAAGGCTGTAACGTAACAAAATGTGGGAAAAGTCAAGGGGTCTGAATACTTTCCGAATGCACTGTATAATTAAACCTTTTGTGAAACATCACAGCACAGTTGAAAAATATATGGCTAATAGAAATCAAAACTGGATGGTTTTCAGAGATAGATGGGAGGGATTGAGTGGAGTTGAAGGATGGGACTAAAAACAAATGAAAGATTACTATTGTAAAATATACTGTGTCTGTAAATTGTATATAGTATGTAGAAACCTAATTGTTGTTCATTAGTTTACTCCAATTAGGGGAGGGATGGTAGGGTTAGGGGAAATAATAAAGGAAAATATATTTACAATATATATATATATATATATATATATATATATATATATATACACTACCAGTCAAAAGTGTGGACACACCTACTCATTCAAGGGTTTTTCTTTATTTGTACTATTTTCTACATTGTAGAATAATAGTGAAGACATCAAAACTATGAAATAACACATATGGAATCATGTAGTAACCAAAAAAGTGTTAAACATATCTAAATATATTTTAGATTTTAGATTCTTCAAAGTAGCCACCCTTTGCCTTGATGACTGCTTTGCACACTCTTGGCATTCTCTCAACCAGCTTCATGAGGTAGTCACCTGGAATGCATTTCAATTAACAGGTGTGCCTTGTTAAAAGTTAATTTGTGGAATTTCTTTCCTTAATGCATTTGAGCCAATCAGTTGTGTTGTGACAAGGTAGAGGTGGTATACAGAAGATAGCCCTATTTGGTAAAAGACCAAGTCCATATTATGGCAAGAACAGCTCAAATAAGCAAAGAGAAACGACAGTCCATCATTACTTTAAGACATGAAGGTCAGTCAATACGGAACATTTCAAGAACTTTGAACGTTTCTTCAAGTGCAGTCGCAAAAACCATGAAGCGCTATGATGAAGCGCTATGATGAAACTGGCAACTGGTAACCCGGAGTTACCTCTGCTGCAGAGGATACGTTCATTAGAGTTACCAGCCTCAGAAATTGCAGCCCAAATAAACATCACTTCACAGAGTTCAAGTAACAGACACATCTCAACATCAGCTGTTCGGAGGAGACTGTGTGAATCAGGCCTCCATGGTCAAATTGCTGCAAAAAAAACCACTACTAAAGGACATCCAATAAATAGAAGAGACCTGTTTGGGCCAAGAAACACGAGCAATGGACATTAGTTTGAGATTTTTGGTTCCAACCGCCGTGTCCTTGTGAGACGCGTTGTGGGTGAACGGATGATCTCTGCCTGTGTATTTCCCACCATAATGCATGGAGTAGGAGGTGTTATGGTGTGGGGGTGCTTTGCTTGTGACACTGTCTGTGACACTTAACCAGCATTGCTACCACAGCATTCTGCAGCGATACGCCATCCCATCTGGTTTGGGCTTAGTGGGACTATCATTTGTTTTTCAACAGGACAATGACCCAACCCTCCTCCAGGCTGTGATGGAGTGCTGCATCAGATGACCTGGCCTCCACAATCCCCCGTCCTCAACCCAATTGAGATGTATGAATCGGACCGCAGAGTGAAGGCAAAGCAGCCAACAAGTGCTCAGCATATGTGGGAACTCCTTCAAGACTGTTGGAAAAGCATTCCAGGTGAAGCTGGTTGAGAGAATGCCAAGAGTGTGCAAAGCTGTCATCAAGGCAAAGGGTGGCTATTTGAAGAATCTCAAATATAAAATATATTATTTTGATTTGTTTAACTATTTCTTTATTACTACATTATTCCATATGTGTTATTTCATAGTTTTGATATCTTCACTATTATTCTACAATGTAGAAAATAGAAACAAATAAAGAAAAACCCTTGAATGAGTAGGTGTGTCCAAACTTTTGACTGGTAATATATATATATATATATATATATATATATATATATATATATATATATATATATATATACTGCTCAAAAAAATAAAGGGAACACTTAAAAACACATCCTAGATCTGAATGAATGAAATAATCTTATTAAATACTTTTTTTCTTTACATTCTTTACATTCTTTAAATGTGCTGACAACACAATCACACAAAAATTATCAATGGAAATCAAATGTATCAACCCATGGAGGTCTGGATTTGGAGTCACCCTCAAAATTAAAGTGGAAAACCACACTACAGGCTGATCCAACTTTGATGTAATGTCCTTAAAACAAGTCAAAATGAGGCTCAGTAGTGTGTGTGGCCTCCACGTGCCTGTATGACCTCGCTACAACGCCTGGGCATGCTCCTGATGAGGTGGCGGATGGCCTCCTGAGGGATCTCCTCCCAGACCTGGACTAAAGCATCCGCCAACTCCTGGACAGTCTGTGGTGCAACGTGGTGTTGGTGGTTGGAGCGAGACATGATGTCCCAGATGTGCTCAATTGGATTCAGGTCTGGGGAACGGGCGGGCCAGTCCATAGCATCAATGCCTTCCTCTTGCAGGAACTGCTGACACACTCCAGCCACATGAGGTCTAGCATTGTCTTGCATTAGGAGGAACCCAGGGCCAACCGCACCCAGCATATGGTCTCACAAGGGGTCTGAGGATCTCATCTCGGTACCTAATGGCAGTCAGGCTACCTCTGGCGAGCACATGGAGGGCTGTGCGGCCCCCAAAGAAATGCCACCCCCACACCATGACTGACCCACCGCCAAACCGGTCATGCTGGAGGATGTTGCAGGCAGCAGAACGTTCTCCACGGCGTCTCCAGACTCTGTCACGTCTGTCACATGTGCTCAGTGTGAACCTGCTTTCATCTGTGAAGAGCACAGGGCGCCAGTGGCGAATTTGCCAATCTTGGTGTTCTCTGGCAAATGCCAAATGTCCTGCACGGTGTTGGGCTGTAAGCACAACCCCCACCTGTGGATGTCGGGCCCTCATACCACCCTCATGGAGTCTGTTTCTGACCGTTTGAGCAGACACATGCACATTTGTGGCCTGCTGGAGGTCATTTTGCAGGGCTCTGGCAGTGCTCTT
Organism: Coregonus clupeaformis; assembly: GCF_020615455.1. NCBI lineage: Eukaryota > Metazoa > Chordata > Actinopteri > Salmoniformes > Salmonidae > Coregonus > Coregonus clupeaformis. The sequence continues at coordinate 96,371 of NW_025534403.1, read as the reverse complement.
CCTGCTCCTCCTTGCACAAAGGCGGAGGTAGCGGTCCTGCTGCTGGGTTGTTGCCCTCCTACGGCCTCCTCCACGTCTCCTGATGTACTGGCCTGTCTCCTGGTAGCGCCTCCATGCTCTGGACACTATGCTGACAGACACGGCAAACCTTCTTGCCACAGCTCGCATTGATGTGCCATCCTGGATGAGCTGCACTACCTGAGCCACTTGTGTGGGTTGTAGACTCCGTCTCATGCTACCACTAGAGTGAAAGCACCGCCAGCATTCAAAAGTGACCAAAACATTAGCCAGGAAGCATAGGAACTGAGAAGTGGTCTGTGGTCACCATCTGCAGAACCACTTCTTTATTGGGGGTGTCTTGCTAATTGCCTATAATTTCCACCTGTTGTCTATTCCATTTGCACAACAGCATGTGACATTTATTGTCAATCAGTGTTGCTTCCTAAGTGGACAGTTTGATTTCACAGAAGTGTGATTGACTTGGAGTTACATTGTGTTGTTTAAGTGTTCCCTTTATTTTTTTGAGCAGTGTGTATATATATATAAATAATATGGGGGATTTGAAATGATGCAGACAATTACATTGATGGAAGCCACAATCTATCTGCAATATTAAAGCTGATCTATTACCTAAATTATATATATTTTTTAAATAGTTATAATTAACCTTAGATCAGTGGTCGATCGCAATCGACTGGTTGATCTCCAAGGCATTCCTAGTCGATCACCAAACATTTCTGTAAATAAAACTACGATAAAGCCTTGCGTTCCTATTTTTTTTATTTGTTTCGTGCTGTTGGCAGTAGGTGCACTTGATTCAGCAGCCCTAGCACCGGGAAGGCAAAGTGTTCTCATTTTGAACCATTTCATGTGTCTGTAGATAGAACTCCACCTACCCGGCGGACGCAGAGAGCTAATTATGTGCACTGTCATCGTCACAGAAAAGTTGATCCTGTGAGATTCAAAAACTTTTATTAAAACCATGACTAGAAAGACTCAATGAATACAGCAAAGATCTGCTGTTTTTATGAGTAAGTTCATGTTTAAGTTGTTATTCAACACTGTCAACACTTTGTTCATCACGTTTATAAGCCATAAAATACGCATTCTCCCTACTTCCACTCATGCTACAACCAGCACTGCAGCTGCAATGAATGAGTGTAGCAAAGTTTCGATAAGCTTGCGTTGTTATTGTTAGTGGCTTGTCTTTTTTTTTTATCGAGGAATATTTCACTTTCTCTGGTCATAGGAATACCAACATGAATTGGTGCATGAGGCAGAAATAATGCAGTGCGACTTGAGTTTTGCCATCAGCTGGAAGACTCTGTCCTCTTTCTCAGCGGAGAAAACAACAACATTATTATGCTCACTCAGCTCACTGCCTCAAGGAATACAACAGATGATCTATTACCAGTGTGATCATATACCTACATTTTTAAAATATCATTTCAAAATTATCTGAGAAGAACATCATTGGCAGGGCAATTCAAGCATAGCCAATATGCACTGATAATGTATTGGGCCTATAGCCTACTGCACAAACATCATTGCTACAGAACTGTTTTTAATTGGTTAATGTTACATAGGCCTACGTTTTTTAAAGTCATGTTAAAAAAATTAAAATAAATAAATAAACATGCATGCTCGGCTTGCATTTTGACTCCGAAAGTGATCTTGACTCAGAAAAGGTTGGAGACCACTGCCTTAGATGGTGGCTTAGTGGAAACGTTAAGGGTAAGGAAATGCAGGAAGACCAGTTTCTGTTACCAGGGCCTCTCTGACGTAACCAACCACTTCCTGTGTACTTCTACCTCTGAGATGAGCGGTGTTGGGCCTTTCCTGTCTGGTCTTTCTCCTCTCTCTCTCATCTGTCTGTTTTGTCTCAGAGGTGGCAAATCCTGTTTACTGGAGGGCCACAGTGTGTGCTGGCTTTATTTCAGCCTAGTACTAATATACCTGATTCAACTGTTAAAGCTGGGTCAAACAAAAGCCTGCACTGTGAAGGCACTCCCGCTTTTAACAAACCACACCCGTATCACTTGTTTGTACAGTATCACCTCCACCCCTTTTAAGTACATTTGTGATCCCCTCCTTTCCCTCTCTGATGACCGTGCTGTGTGGTTAGGTGACAGGATGAGTAGAAATGTATTTGAGGACTCTCATTGTCCTCAGAGAGTGGCTGAATATCTCTCTACGCATCCCATTTGTTCTTCAATTTATGCACCTTGTTTGGATGGTGAAGTAACTCCAATACACCCTTTCCATTTGTCAGGTGACCCAGACGGAGCTGGAGAGGCTGAAGGTCAGCTACAGACAGCTGGTGAGGGATGCAGTGCAGGCAAAGAGGAAGTACCAGGAGACCAGTAAAGGTGGGGAAGCTCAGTCTGTCTGGCTCTGTCTCATTTCTCCAAACAGCACAAATACACTCTCACTCTGACTGGCTGAAATGATTACATGCTGGACAACAGATGACCATTACCTCCTGATAGTTCTGTTTAGACAACTGGTGTCCTAATGATTCACCGAATTAACACAGTTGATCATATTAGTAGTGACTATTTGTCATGTGTGTTGTTTTTCCACTTCTATGCTACAGATGTGTGTTCTACTGATATATCGTGTCTTATGTTTGTTTAGATAAAGAGCGTGAGCGGGCGAGGGAGCGCTATGTGAAGGCTACTCTGAGGCTCCATGAGCTTCATAATGAGTATGTGCTGTCAGTCAGAGCAGCTCAGGTGTACCATCAGCACCACTACAGCCAGGCCCAACCTGCCCTGCTCATGGCACTACAGAGCCTACAGCAGGAGATGGTACTCGTACTGTAAGTGTGTCTCTGTGTGTGTGTGTGAGGGGAAAGCACAACTCTCAGCCAGTGACTTCTCAGTCAGTGATGAGATCATATTGTGTGTGTGTGTGTCCAGCGCGGTAGGGAAGTACTGACTCTATGGTCATCCCATCGTTACACTGCATGGTTTTGTATCTCACCTAATATCCTTCCCTTCAGATAAGATTTCAAGCACTCATGGGAAGTTTGATATAATAGTTTCTGGCTGTTGTCCAAATCCACATAATGTAATCTAAACTGGCCCTGGAGACCCACAGGGTGTGCAGGCTTTTGTTGCAGTCCAGTACTATACATACCTATTTAATAACTGATCATCAAGCCTTTGATTAGATGAATCAGGTATGTTAGTGCTGGGCTAGAAAAAAGCCTGCAGACCCATTGGTTCCCCAGACCAGGGCTGAATAATACTGCCCTGACCACAGACTTTTGCCCTGTAACCCAGGAAGGAGATCCTGCAGGAGTACTATGACATGTCCAGTATGCTCAACCAGGAGGTGGTGTCTGTCCACAAGGAGATGTCTACTGCTCTGAAGGCCATAGAGCCACACAGAGAGTACGAGAGCTTCATCCAACAGAACAGGTATTCAGCTGCAAGCCTCTGTCTCCTGTCTACTGTCTACTTTCTTGAACTAACACTTGCACTTGTCTTTTCTTACTAGTACTGACTTTGCTGACAGCTACTTATTGAGGAAAACATTGCTTGCTATGACTGTCAGATGCAGTTCTCTCTCTTAGTGCATTCATGTTAAGGTAGCTAACTGTAAGTTGCTCTGGATAAGAGCATCTGATAAATGACTAAAATGTAAATGTTCTGATCTTAGTGCGGTCAAGAGGCTGAAAGGTTGACCGTGTGTGTGTGTGTGTGTGTTCAGGTCTGTAGGGGAGGTTCCGGTGTGTGTAGAGTTTGACTCTGGTCTTCTGGAGGACTCTGATCGGCTAAAGGCTGGAGAGCTGGAACTAAATGAGCTCACAGTGGAGGGTATCCAGCACAGGTTAGTTTACACACACACACACACACACACACACACACACACACACACACATCTCAACACCCCTCCTCCCTCCTCTTCACTTCCTCTCTCGTCACCCCTTCATCTCCCCTCTTGCACCTCCTCTCTCCCCATGTCTCTCACCCTCTACCAGGCTGACTGCAGTGGAAGAGGAGCTGCTATCTCTAGCTGGTACTGTGAGTTCCCAACAGGCCTCAGTCAACCAGCTGGAGTTGGAGCTGGAGGCAGAGGAAGAGGGCATCAAACGGGGTCAGAGGTGAGGTGATATCCACATATACAGGAAGGTCCAACTTCACATGGTTAAGCATACTTGGTAGTTACTTACGCAGGTACAGTGTAAATAGATAGTACTTACAGCTGTTATACCTGATAATATGGTAATTTATCCTGGGTCTAAACAGGAAATAATTATATTTCTATGGTCTGAACCAGGATAAAGTTGGCTCTGACTGCACCAAACCACTGTCTTCACCAACACTGACTGAAAAAAATGGAGTCATGTATTTTGGCATTGCCCTGCGTCATATCTTTGCAGTGTGTTGGTGTATCTCCTCTCAATGGTGGTGTTCATCTGCAGGCAGTCTGTCCTATCAGAGTAGTTTAGTCTGCTCTCCTCTCCTCTCTGCTATGGCTGGCTAAGCTGGATGCTCTCTGGGGGACAGACTCACTATGCCTTATGAATATAACATGGTGATATGAGGAGACTTTTCAAGCTTGTCCTCTCATTTGTCTTGGTTTAGATGCCTGTCCATTATTATTAGAAGTGACTAATAAGCTCTTAGTGCATAGATGGAGCAGCTGTGTTGACTGACACGAGGCTAATGTTCAGTGGTGCCGAGGGAAACATGCCTCTTCTTAAGGAGTCATGGGTTTGATGAAACACTTTGGAAATCAACAGAGACAGACAGGAGTGACTGAATGCTTCCTGGATTAGTAAAGAACTCTTTTACCCAAGTGGTGATGTTAGTTAATGTAGCAGTGCAATATTTGAAGGCTGAGTAAGTAAGAATTTTGTCCACAAATATACCCACATTTCTATTATATGTAAATAGTTTGTGTTTAGTGAATGCCATAATGTTGTTATTTTGTTAGATACTCCCTATTAGCTGAAATATTTTTTCAAAGCCATTTTAGCTGTCGCGCTAGCTGTTTGTTCCAAACAGATTCACAAATCATGGGAATTTCTCACGCTATGAAGAAGTCTCCTTCCAAGGCACGTGTTGCTAGGCAACCCCCCTGCACTTGCCTGGGCAGGTCTGCTCCCTCCATGGCTAAAGCCAGTGTGAGAAACATGCTAACAAATGTTTGTCCTATGAACTAAATAAATACTGCACTCTGACCCACAAAACGTATTTACTAGATTCATGATAGTGTTGTTAGACAAAGCAAGGAAAGTGAACTTCAAAAGGTTTCATTGGAATTTGCAGCTGTTGGTAAGTAATGAATCTGCTAGCTTCTGACATGACTTACTGCATCTTTAACCCTACTTCTCCCCTATAGAATATCTCATTTAAACTATACTGTTGGTGAGTGTCCTGCAGAAGTGATATGGTCATGGCTAAGGTGTAGGAGATGGGCCAGTTAACCAGCATTCTTATGTAAAACCATCAGACATGTCAGTTATGCTGTAAATATATTGACAGTGAGGCGACAGTCAATGGAATTGTTATTATGTTGAAATGGAGACACATTGTTTCACAGTAACATCACAATGTTTTGTTGATGAGCTGACAGGCTGCTCCTCTCTCTGCAGGGTGTATCAGTTCAGTAAGAGGCATGCGCTGGAGGAGAGCCGACAGCAGGTGATGCTGTCCCTGGGAGCTAGAACCAGGCTGGAGGCCCAGAGGTTGCTGCTGAAGGGGAAGCTGGAATGGCTGGGGTCCAGTGAACCCCCACCTGCCCTGGGGCTGGAAGAGGACCGTATCTCCCTCTCCTCCATCACCTCTAGTGTAGGCCCTCTCTCTCTCTCTCTCTATCTGTCAAACACACACCCTCTGTATATCTGATCACTGCCACTCATCTGAAAGAGATACCATGCTTCCTGTGGTTGAGATTATCTCTGTCCCTTGCTTCTGTTTCATTGTCTTGTCTCTCGTGGGAACCTGACCTGTGATTGCACTCATTGTGTAAGATCTTGTAAAACATGTTGAAATGGGCTAAAAGTTCATTTCTAGTTCTCCATTGTTTTTTCAGGTTCTGCTCATTCATTATCAGATGTGATTGTTGTGTACTTTAGTTTATTAGCTTGGTAGTTTGCTGCTTTCTAAGTTAGACAAATACGTAATCACTAAAAAGTGAATGTACTGTGGGCTTATGAAAATCAGTGGGCGATATATAAAAGCTTTTGAAATCACATTGTTATGAAAATGAAAGAAATGAAACAAAAGGTTAATTGGTTTGTCGTCCCCTCTATAAACACGCAGTAGTACCAGATTACTAAAGTAAAGTGAATTGCATCAAAGTTCCCATGCAGGTTGTGTTGTAACCCTGGTGTTATGGCCATTTATAAAATGCCACCATGTAAAAAGCCATATGAGCACTAAAATGTGAAGTTCATAGGAGCACATCAAATCAAAGCTGAGTCTATTTAAATGTTAATGAAGGCATATATAGAATGCTCAACTATTTTCAATCCTAAATATTAGGAATAAGCAAAGGCTGCTAAAGACCGCTAAATAGCCATAATACTGCTAAATAGTTAATTAAATGGTTACCCGGACTATCTGCATTGACCCTATCTTGCACTGACTCTATGCACACTAACAATACTATATATACACTATATGTAGACTCACTCACAAACATTGCACTGACACTCTCACACAAACCAACACATTCACATACACTACACACACACACACACATTTTACAATCATCAAATGCTGCTGCTACTCTGTTCTTTATGTTACTCTTATTATCTATTCTGATGCCTAGTCACTTTACCCTGCCTTTATGTACACGTCTACCTCAAATACCTCATACCCCTGCACAGTGACATGGTACTGGTACTGCCATTATATAGCTTCATTTTAGTGTATTTTATTCCTCTTGTGTTACTATTTGTATTTTTCTTATTTTCTTATTTTTAGCTCTGCAACGTTGGAAGGGCTCGTAAGCTAGCGTTTCACGATAAAGTCTACACGTGACAAATACAAATTGATTTGATTGAGTACAGCACAGTAAAGAAAATCAGAGTATAGGTCAGTACTTTACTGTACAGTACAGTAGAGCACACTAGAGTACAGTATAATTTACTGTATAGTACTGTACTGAACTCTACTCTGCTGTACTGTACTATACTGTAATGTACAAACTTGTGAAACATAGACGTCTATGATTGGTACAGATTTGGTGCGGTCCGGACCAACCAAATGTTGTCTCGTTTTGGGGTGGAGCTCATTAGAATAATAGCCAGTATGTAGAATAATACCCAAACATGCAAAGGAGGATATAACATGTTTCTACATTTGTATACCTATTCAGGATACATCACCATGAAGATAATGCATTTCTGTATAGTACAGATCAGGGACCCATGATGTCATTCTGTTACCGTCACTCTGTTACCGGGTGTTAATCCACTTCACTTACTGTACTTAAATATCCAAAATAGATTTTTTCAAACTCAAGGTGTCGTTTCATAGCTGACACCTTTTAATCTTAATTTGGAGTAGATATTTAACCGAGTTTTTGGAAAATGTGGTCACATAAAAAAACTGAAGATTTTACCGTCATTCTGTTACCAAACTTTACATCTGCACTGATCTTCGAGTAAATGTGTTTTTGTAAAATTCTGTGTAAATGTTTAAAAGTAGTGCTTGTGCATAGTTGTATGACTTGTTTAACTTTACAATCAATGGTTTTTGTTTGGCATACTTTGAAAGTAAAACATCTCAGCGTCATACTGCTATCGTGGAATTGCCCTTATGTAACCTTACAGTTAAACTAGAAGGCATCTGAACTACACTGACTCAACCAGTCTGTTCTGTACTGAGAAAAACCTATCCTCATCTCATTCAGACACAGCCATCTCTATTGAAACAGAGGCATGATTGAGGATTCTGGTGCTTTGCATACTTTGCTGTGTCATTGTGTTGACATTCCTTCACCCATTTTCATAATGCTGTTTTATCCAGAGCCACCCTAAAGCAAACAAGTATTTTGTTCTTTGACATTCTCTTCTCATCATTTGTGTAATGTTTTGTAACATTCTCTCCTCATCTGTGGATTATGTCAAGTGTTTCTGAGTGCTGTTACACATTATTATAAAGACAGGTAGTGGTGGTGATGAGCATTCCTAAAAGAGAGGTTGATGATGGTTGTGCTCTGTTTTGTTTCAGGAGAGGGACGGCCTCAGAAACCTCAGTGTGGACGGCATCATAAGCCACCTTAGCGGCCTGTTCAAACCCAAATACACGGTCAGTGATGTAACGTACACAGTCAGTGTTCATAAATAATCAGCTATGGTCATACATAGTACACAGTCAGTTATAGTCATACCACTGATGCAGCATACACAATCTGTTATGTTCACACACGGTCAACTATGGCCATAGATGGTCAATGAGGCATCAATTGTGATCACCCCTCTCACAGATGGACCAGTTCTGTTTCCCCCACCTACTGCCTTTGATGTATCTGTCTCTGTCTATTAGTCAGACAGTCAGACTGTTCCCTTGTCAAACAGCAATTGGTTGTGTTTTCTCTGTAAGTAATAGTTTTCTCTGTAAGCCTAACTGTTCAGAGTAGGAATCCGGTAGTGAAACGCCTTGTTACTCATCTGGCTTTCCTCTATTTTTATCTATCTTATCTCTAGAGATGTTTGTTCAAAATGTTGTAGTATGCCTTATCTTTTCATCTGAACAATAGTATCTTTTTGAATTGGCGCCATGTTGTCTGTAGTAAAAAAATTAAAAGACTAGCTATCCATGTGTGGTCTTTAGAGATGTATTGTTTTTGAGCGGTGTATTTTGTATCTCCTGATTTAATGTATTTTGTAGCTGTATCTACCTTGTATCTAGTCTCCTTAGCAGTGTATTGTTACCCTGTCTATTTATTCTACTGTGATGTAGTTGAAAAAAAATAGGTGGGTAAACTCTGATTGCCGGTTGTGGTGAAAAAAGTAACCCTTGATGTACTTTAGTAGTGTTTGTTCTCCCTGTGCTGAATCTCATCTAGAGATGTGAGTCTCTTGCATCTCAAACCGCACTAATCTCTCAATGATTTATGAATGAGTCTCAGTGGGCGCTGCATGCCCAGGTCCCCCCTTGACCTTGCTGTGTGAACCCCCTCCAGGTTCCCCCTGCCCTGTCCCCAGTCCCAGAGGTAGAGCGCCCCCTGGAGCAGCAGGACTGGTACCACGGCGTCATCCCCAGGCTGGAGGTCCAGGAGCTGCTGAGGAGCGATGGAGACTTCCTGGTCAGACAGAGTCAGGGCAAACAGGAGTACGTCCTCTCTGTCCACTGGGCTGGCTCTTGCAGGCATTTCCTTATCCAGAGCACAGACGTGAGTGTGTGTGTATTTACAATATGATCATGTCTGTACAGTTTTTGTATGGTTATAAAGTGTGTGTGTTTAGAATATGTACCGCCTGGATGGAGAGGGATTCCACACCGTTCCCATGCTGATGAATCACCTGGTCTCGTCACACCAACACGTCACCAAGAGGTCTGACATTGTCCTGAAGAGACCTGTCCTAAAGGTAACACACCTGCTGCCCACACACACACACACACACACACACACACACACACACACACACACACACACACACACACACACACACACAAACAAACAAACAGGTAAACTGTAATCTATTGTAGATCCTGTTTTACCTTTGTTGAAAGGTCCCTTGTTTTGTTTTAGTGTGTTTAATTCAAGGTTCTCCAATAATGTATTTGTCTAAGTATTTCTTAAATATTAACGTTTCACTTACCTAAATAATGATTAAATTACACTCCCACATGTTTAGTTATTATCTTTCTCTAGTAGTACTGTAATGACATAATGGACTCCTTTATTTTAATTTTTTTGTCTTTCATTTATCAGGGAGTCATACTGAGACTGTCCCTTTTACAGATGAATTACATACCATTTTATCTCAGATGGTGTTCTAAATCTGTCCTTTGCAGGACTACTGTAAAAACCCTCAGCTGCCCTTCTCATTCTGTGCTGTGGGACAAGAGGCTGTTGCTTAATGCTTCTAACAGGTTGAGAAGTCAGGGGCCTAGCAAAGTGTTAATGGGGCCCCGTGTCTCCGGTCCTGTGTGTTGGTGTTGATTGGACCTGTGGGATTAACTTTATGTCTGTGGGAGTAGGGAGATGTGTGAGTCAGGGGGTGCTCTTGTATGTATATACACTGCTCAAAAAAATAAAGGGAACACTAAAATAACACATCCTAGATCTGAATGAATGAAATAATCTTATTTAAATACTTTTTTCTTTACATAGTTGAATGTGCTGACAACAAAATCACATAAAAATGATCAATGGAAATCACATTTATCAACCCATGGAGGTCTGGATTTGGAGTCACCCTCAAAATTAAAGTGGAAAACCACACTACAGGCTGATCCAACTTTGATGTAGTGTCCTTAAAACAAGTCAAAATGAGGCTCAGTAGTGTGTGTGGCCTCCACGTGCCTGTATGACCTCCTTACAACGCCTGGGCATGCTCCTGATGAGGTGGCGGATGATCTCCTGAGGGATCTCCTCCCAGACCTGGACTAAAGCATCCGCCAACTCCTGGACAGTCTGTGGTGCAACGTGGCGTTGGTGGATGGAGCGAGACATGATGTCCCAGATGTGCTCAATTGGATTCAGGTCTGGGGAACGGGCGGGCCAGTCCATAGCATCAATGCCTTCCTCTTGCAGGAACTGCTGACACACTCCAGCCACATGAGGTCTAGCATTGTCTTGCATTAGGAGGAACCCAGGGCCAACCGCACCAGCATATGGTCTCACAAGGGGTCTGAGGATCTCATCTCGGTACCTAATGGCAGTCAGGCTACCTCTGGCGAGCACATGGAGGGCTGTGCGGCCCCCAAAGAAATGCCACCCCACACCATGACTGACCCACCGCCAAACCGGTCATGCTGGAGGATGTTGCAGGCAGCAGAAGCGTTCTCCACGGCGTCTCCAGACTCTGTCACGTCTGTCACATGTGCTCAGTGTGAACCTGCTTTCATCTGTGAAGAGCACAGGGCGCCAGTGGCGAATTTGCCAATCTTGGTGTTCTCTGGCAAATGCCAAACGTCCTGCACGGTGTTGGGCTGTAAGCACAACCCCCACCTGTGGACGTCGGGCCCTCATACCACCCTCATGGAGTCTGTTTCTGACCATTTGAGCAGACACATGCACATTTGTGGCCTGCTGGAGGTCATTTTGCAGGGCTCTGGCAGTGCTCCTCCTGCTCCTCCTTGCACAAAGGCGGAGGTAGCAGTCCTGCTGCTGGGTTGTTGCCCTCCTATGGCCTCCTCCACGTCTCCTGATGTACTGGCCTGTCTCCTTGTAGCGCCTCCATGCTCTGGACACTACGCTGACAGACACAGCAAACCTTCTTGCCACAGCTCGCATTGATGTGCCATCCTGGATGAGCTGCAATACCTGAGCCACTTGTGTGGGTTGTAGACTCCGTCTCATGCTACCACTAGAGTGAAAGCACCGCCAGCATTCAAAAGTGACCAAAACATCAGCCAGGAAGCATAGGAACTGAGAAGTGGTCTGTGGTCACCACCTGCAAAACCAGTCCTTTATTGGGGGTGTCTTGCTAATTGCCTATAATTTCCACCTGTTGTCTATTCCATTTGCACAACAGCATGTTACATTTATTGTCAATCAGTGTTGCTTCCTAAGTGGACAGTTTAATTTCACAGAAGTGTGATTGACTTGGAGTTACATTGTGTTGTTTAAGTGTTCCCTTTATTTTTTTGAGCAGTGTATGTAGGCCTATGTTTTTTGTGTGTGTGGAATTGCGACCTTGTAGTGTGTGCAAAACCCTGTGTTTGTGCCTGCATGCGGTCAGGCTTCTATTCTGCCCCTCCTGAGCATGTTGGAAGTGAATGGACTCTAAACATCCACCTGCTCTGCTCACCACTCTGTGTACCAGCTGTCTCAGCGTTTTGCAGTCACTTAGGATCCATCAGATTTTAATGAGCTCCCAAGATCCACATACTCATACTTTCTCCAACCTCCTCCAGAGTGCTATACATACCACACCCACATACATTACCATGCCTGCATTCAAATGTTCTCTAGAGTATAGAGCTTCATGCATACTGTACTACCAACCTTGCTGCGCATCAAAAGGTCTCCAGTGTTTTGCACACACTACAAGGTCTCAATTCTACACACACACACACACACACACACACACACACACACACACACACACACACACACACACACACACACACACACACACACACACACACACACACACACACATATTTTACACTCTTACAATGCAGTTTTAGAAGTTGGTCCGAAATGCCTCTAACAGGCTGCACAGAGAGTCTACCCATTCAGAAGGAACAGCAGCACCTGTGTCTCTGATTGGTTCCTCTGTCTCTCTACCTCCAGGACAAGTGGGTTCTGGAACACGATGATGTCATCCTGGGGCAGAGCATTGGCCGGGTGAGCTCACCACCTGTGGAATGTCTGTTTGGAGTTATGAGAGACTATGATTGTCAGGTTGGCGTTCTGTTTTTGTTTTAGCCAAGATACAAAATGAAGCCTGATGTGTGTCTGTTGTCCAGGGTAACTTTGGGGAGGTGTACAGTGGTCGTCTGCTTTCTGATAACACTCCGGTAGCTGTGAAAGCCTGCAGAGAGAACCTGGCCCCAGAACACAAGAACAGGTTCCTTATGGAGGCCAGGTCAGTCTGTTTCTTTCTCTCTTTCTCTCCCTCTCTCGTTCTCTTTCTCAGTCTCTCTCTCATTCACATTGACCTTGCTCTCTCTCTGCTGTGCAGGATCCTGAAGCAGTATGACCATCCTAACATAGTGAAGCTGATTGGTGTGTGCACACAGAAACAACCCATCTATATCATTATGGAGCTGGTACAGGGTGAGCCAATCTGTCGAGAGCCTTTACACTCTAACCATAGCTACAGTACATTCTATCATTACAATGGACTAATAAAGTGTGCTTGACTGTGTGTGTGTCTATTTTGCCAGGGGGAGACTTCCTGTCCTTCCTGCGCTGTGAAGGTCACAACCTGAAGTCAAATATGCTGGTGAAAATGGCAGAGAATGTGGCGTCTGGCATGGAGTATCTGGAGAGCAAGAAATGCATCCACCGGTGAGAGGCTAGGGAGATGGATCTAGTCTTCTCAGACATGGAGCTGAATGAAGGCTGACATACAATGTGACAAGATTACATTGCCTTTGATTGCACAATTTATTCTAGATGATGAAACAGATCGAGGTTTTCAGGACAGTGAAGTTAACCCAGTGTGTAGGGGTTACTGGAGCCTGTAGCGTAGGAACGACCTTAGGAGTGTTAAGCTGCTGTGTCTCTGTGGAGGTAGTAGAGGAGCAGAGGACAGAGGGCTCAGAGCCCTGGCTCCTGGCTCATCAGAGGAGTGCTGGATAATTAACCCAGCAGGGGCACATCCAGGCTGGATGCTCCAGCCCCGTTACCCCTATCACTCCTCCTAACACTGCATGTCAAACTGCCCCCGCTCAGTACTACACCCTGCATCAGGGAGCCCACAGATGACAAGAGCGGCTGATTTTCTCTCACTTATTTATCGTCTGTCTTTTGTTTCTCTCTCTCTCTCTGTGGCTTGTCTTCTACCGATCTCTTCCACTTCGATTATATCGCCCCCTCTCCTCTTGCTCTCTGTCTTTCTCCTCTTTTCCTTACCCCCTTTCTCTCTCTCTCTCTTTTCCTCTCTCTCTCTGCAGGGACCTGGCAGCCCGTAACTGTCTGGTGGGAGAACAAAGCAGGGTGAAGATCAGTGACTTTGGGATGTCTCGCGAGCAGCAGGATGGGGTCTACTCTGCCACTGGGGGCCTCAAACAGATCCCTGTCAAATGGACAGCCCCCGAAGCCCTCAACTATGGTACGTCCCATCTGGCCCTGCCTGCCGGCCACAACACTGACAATCATCTTTCTCTCCCCTCCTCTCTTTATTCATCAATCTCTATCTGCATATCCCAAGGCTAGAGATAACCCACTAGACATGGCAACAACCTGTCAACTCAGCCATCATTCCTCACCCTGTGATCAGTGTACTGCTTTTGTATTTCTCTGAAATATCATCTGTCTCTAACAGACACACTAAACTGTGCTCTCTGGGGTTGGAGTGCTTGTGAAACAGAGTTCTGTCAGAACATGTCAGAACATACCATTTGGGGCTTAGAGGAAGCTTCATTTTCAAAACTCGATCACTACTTTTCTCAGGCTGTGATTGTGGAATAGCATACAGTAGTAGGACAGTTGAATGGGTATGGGATCTCTCCAGGATCACCGTCAAATGGAAAAGCTGTCTCAATGCTGCCCCCTGCCTGTGTTTCAGGGAGGTACACCACAGAGAGTGATGTGTGGAGTTTTGGAGTTCTCCTATGGGAGATATTCTCCAGGGGAGTCACCCCTTACACCAACATGACCAACCAGCAGACACGGGACGAGGTGGAGAAAGGTACAGCTAGTCAATGAGATTTCTAACACATTAGTCAGAATTTGGAGTTGACTGTACTTCATGCTCTGTAGGAGTTTCAAGTTTTAATGTCACATGCACAAGTGCAGTGAAATGCCTTTCTTGCAAACTGAAAACCCAACAATGCAATAATCAATAACAATGTAATACTACAAAAAAACACACAAGAAATAAGAAGAAATATGAAGAACACAATAAGTAAGTAAGCATATTATATACAGGGTCAGTTAGTCCCAATACCATATTTACAATGTGCAGGGAGACTGGAGTGATGGAGGTAGTAGATACAGTGGGGGAAAAAAGTATTTAGTCAGCCACCAATTGTGCAAGTTCTCCCACTTAAAAAGATGAGAGAGGCCTGTAATTTTCATCATAGGTACACGTCAACTACGACAGACAAAATGAGGAAAAAAATCCAGAAAATCACATTGTAGGATTTTTCATGAATTTATTTGCAAATTATGGTGGAAAATAAGTATTTGGTCAATAACAAAAGTTTCTCAATACTTTGTTATATACCATTTGTTGGCAATGACACAGGTCATATGTTTTCTGTAAGTCTTCACAAGGTTTTCACACACTGTTGCTGGTATTTTGGCCCATTCCTCCATGCAGATCTCCTCTAGAGCAGTGATGTTTTGGGGCTGTCGCTGGGTAACACAGACTTTCAACTCCCTCCAAAGATTTTCTATGGGGTTGAGATCTGGAGACTGGCTAGGCCACTCCAGGACCTTGAAATGCTTCTTACGAAGCCACTGCTTCGTTGCCCGGGCGGTGTGTTTGGGATCATTGTCATGCTGAAAGACCCAGCCACGTTTCATCTTCAATGCCCTTGCTGATGGAAGGAGGTTTTCACTCAAAATCTCACGATACATGGCCCCATTCATTCTTTCCTTTACACGGATCAGTCGTCCTGGTCCCTTTGCAGAAAAACAGCCCCAAAGCATGATGTTTCCACCCCCATGCTTCACAGTAGGTATGGTGTTCTTTGGATGCAACTCAGCATTCTTTGTCCTCCAAACACGACGAGTTGAGTTTTTACCAAAAAGTTCTATTTTGGTTTCATCTGACCATGTGACATTCTCCCAATCCTCTTCTGGATCATCCAAATGCACTCTAGCAAACTTCAGACGGGCCTGGACATTTACTGGCTTAAGCAGGGGGACACGTCTGGCACTGCAGGATTTGAGTCCCTGGCGGCGTAGTGTGTTACTGATGGTAGGCTTTGTTACTTTGGTCCCAGCTCTCTGCAGGTCATTCACTAGGTCCCCCCGTGTGGTTCTGGGATTTTTGCTCACCGTTCTTGTGATCATTTTGACCCCACGGGGTGAGATCTTGCGTGGAGCCCCAGATCGAGGGAGATTATCAGTGGTCTTGTATGTCTTCCATTTCCTAATAATTGCTCCCACAGTTGATTTCTTCAAACCAAGCTGCTTACCTATTGCAGATTCAGTCTTCCCAGCCTGGTGCAGGTCTACAATTTTGTTTCTGGTGTCCTTTGACAGCTCTTTGGTCTTGGCCATAGTGGAGTTTGGAGTGTGACTGTTTGAGGTTGTGGACAGGTGTCTTTTATACTGATAACAAGTTCAAGCAGGTGCCATTAATACAGGTAACGAGTGGAGGACAGAGGAGCCTCTTAAGGAAGAAGTTACAGGTCTGTGAGAGCCAGAAATCTTGCTTGTTTGTAGGTGACCAAATACTTATTTTCCACCATAATTTGCAAATAAATACATAAAAAATCCTACAATGTGATTTTCTGGATTTTTTTTCCTCAATTTGTCTGTCATAGTTGACGTGTACCTATGATGAAAATTACAGGCCTCTCTCATCTTTTTAAGTGGGAGAACTTGCACAATTGGTGGCTGACTAAATACTTTTTTTCCCCACTGTATGTATAGGGATAAGGTGACAAGGCATCAGGATATAAGATAAACAGAGTAGCAGCAGCTTGTATGTGAGTGCGTGTGTGTAGAGTCAGTATAAATGTATGTGCATATTAGGTGTGAGTGAGTGGTTGGAGTGAGTGTGTAGGACCCCGTGAGTGTGCATAGATGGTGCAAAAATAAAAAGGTCAATAAGGATACAAGGTTAACTCAGATTGTCCATGTAGCTATTTTAGGAGTGGAGATGCAATATTGTAGAAGTGTATAGAACAGACATGACTCTGGGTAGAATATGGAGTTAGGTCAGCTCTATACAGGAGTCCAAAACATTTCACCCCTCTGGATAAACCCCAGGTGAAGCCAACCTGATGTCCAATCATGTTCTACTGTCCCGTCTCCTAGGATACCGGATGCTAGCCCCAAACTCCTGTCCTCCAGATGTGTATGCCATTATGTGTCGCTGCTGGCAGTACGACAGCAGGAACCGGCCATCCTTCAGCAAACTCAGGACCGAACTCAGTGCCTTATACCACAAAGTGTCCTTACTCAAGTGACTTGTTTGATTCTCTTTTACCTTTTCATATGAAGCATATGTTGCCTTTATTTAATATACATTGATTATAGAGAAAACCAGTTGCTATGTGATCTTGATTTTACCATATTTAAGTAGTGATAATGCACCAGGCTGTGAGACCACAGGTAATGTAAGTACACAGGACGTGTGTATTGAAAACATTGGTACCATGTTCTACAAAGTAGAATATTCTATATCTGTTGAATGTTGCTATTGTTTACTGTATTACATTACTGTAAATGTACAAATTGAATGTTCCTATTATATCAGCTTTAAAGAGTTGATAGGATATCTTTCTCTGTTGTCTTGTCTTTTTTAATATACACTGAACAAAAATATAAACGCAACATGTAATGTGTTGGTCCCATTTTTCATTAGCTGAAATAAAAGATCCTGGAAATTGTCCATAAGCACAAAAAGCTTATTTCTCTCAAATGTTGTGCACAAATTTGTTTACATCCCTGTTAGTGAGCATTTCTCCTTTGCCAATATAATTCATCCACCTGACAGGTGTGGCATATTAAGAAGCTGAATAAACAGCATGATAATTACACAGGTGCACCTTGTGCTGGGAACAAAAGGCCACTAAAATGTGCAGTTCTGTCACACAACACAATGCCACAGATGTCTTAAGTTTTGAGGGAGCGTGCAATTGGCGTGCTGACTGCAGCAATGTCCACCAGAGCTGTTGCCATTTCTCTACCATAAGCCGTCTCCAATGTCATTTTCGAGAATTTGGCAGTACGTCCAACCGGCCTCATAACTGCAGACCACGTGTAACCGCGCCAGCCCAGGACCTCCAAATTCAGCTTCTTCACCTGTGGGATCGTATGAGACCATCCACCCAGACAGGTGCTGAAACTGTGGGTTTGCACAACCGAAGTTTCTGACAGTTTGTGCAGAAATTATATCTCAGGGAAGCTCATCTGAATGCTCATCGTCCTCACCAGGGTCTTGACTAATGGCAGTTTGACATTGTAACTGACTTCAGTGAGCGAATGCTCACCTTCGATAGCCACTGGCACGATGGAGAAGTGTGCTCTTCATGGATAAATCCCGGTTTCAACTGTACCAGGCAGATGGCAGACAGTGTATGATGTCGTAGTGTAGGCTCTGTCGTATCCGGCCGCGACCGGGAGACCCATGGGGCGGTGCACAATTGGCCCAGGGTAGTGGAGGGAATGGCCGGCAGGGATGTAGCTCAGTTGGTAGAGCATGGCTTTGCAACGCCAGGGTTGTGGGTTCGATTCCCACGGGGGGCCAGTATGAAAAAAATAAAAAAATTATGTATGCACTCACTAACTGTAAGTCGCTCTGGATAAGAGCGTCTGCTAAATTACTAAAATGTAAATGTAAAATGTGTGTGAGAGTGATTTGCTGATGTCAACGTTCTGAACAGTGCCCCATGGTGGCGGTGGGGTTATGGTATGGGCAGGCATAAGCTACAGTGAGGGAAAAAAGTATTTGATCCCCTGCTGATTTTGTACGTTTGCCCACTGACAAAGACATGATCAGTCTATACTTTTAATAGGTTTATTTGAACAGTGAGAGACAGAATAACAACAAAAAAATCCAGAAAAACGCATGTCAAAAATGTTATAAATGTATTTGCATTTTAATGAGGGAAATAAGTATTTGACCCCTCTGCAAAACATGACTTAGTACTTGGTGGCAAAACCCTTGTTGGCAATCACAGAGGTCAGACTTTTCTTGTAGTTGGCCACCAGGTTTGCACACATCTCAGGAGGGATTTTGTCCCACTCCTCTTTGCAGATCTTCTCCAAGTCATTAAGGTTTTGAGGCTGACATTTGGCAACTCGAACCTTCAGCTCCCTCATTAAAATGCAAATTAATTTCTAACATTTTTTACATGCATTTTTCTGGATTTTTTTGTTGTTATTCTGTCTCTCACTGTTCAAATAAACCTGACTGATCATTTCTTTGTCAGTGGGCAAACGTACAAAATCAGCAGGGGATCAAATACTTTTTTCCCTCACTGTATGGACAACGAACACAATTGCATTTTATCGATGGCAATTTGAATGCACAGAAATACCGTGACAAGATCCTGAGGCCCATTGTCATGCCATTCATCCATCACCTCATATTTCAGCATGATAATGCACGGCCCAATGTCGCAAGGATCTGTACACAATTCCTGGAAGCTGAAAATGTCCCAGTTCTTCCCTGGCCTGCATACTTACCAGACATGTCACCCATTGAGCATGCTTGGGATGCTCTGGAGCGACGTGTACGACAGCGTGTTCCAGTTCCCGCCAATATCCAGCAACTTCACACAGCCATTGAAGAGGAGTGGGACAACATTCCACAGGCCACAATCGACAGCCTGATCAACTCTATGTGAAGGAGATGTGTCGCGCTGCATGAGGCAAATGGTGGTCACACCAGATATTGACTGGTTTTCTGATCCACACCCCCCTACCTATTTTTAAAAGGTATCTGTGACCAACAGATGGATATCTATATTGCCAGTCATGTGAAATCCATAGATTAGTGCCTAATTTATTTATTTAAATTGACTGATTTCCTTATATGAACTGTAACTCAGTAAAATCTTTGAAAATGTTGCATGTTGCGTTTATATTTTTGTTCAGTGTATTTAAATGAATTAAAATCCTCGGATCTTGATGATGCCTGTGTTTTCTACTGCTTTTGGGGCGGCAGGTAGCTTAGTGGTTAAGAGCGTTGTGCCAGTAACCGAAAGGTCGCTTGTTCTAATCCCCAAGCCTACTAGGTGAAAAATCTGTCGATGTGCCCTTGAGCAAGGCACTTAACCCTAATTGCTCCTGTAAGTCGCTCTGAATAAGAGCGTCTGCTAAATGACTAAAATGAAAATGTTTTGAAAATGTGGCCACTGGAGCGCAGCGCTGTGTGTGTGAAAGACTGATCCACTTACAGTGAGGCTAGTGATGAGACAATTAACATGTAGATAACTGTGATAGGTGATTTGAAGGAGTCAGGCGCAGGAGGGTAAATCACAGAATACAGAGTTTATTCCGTAGTACAGAGTTATGCTGGATAGCGCAAAACAGGCGCACTGGAACAAAAACAGGCACGGGGAAAATATACCCCGGCAATACAAGATACACGTAGCTCAACCGTGCTACTCTCTCCTCACATTAAACAACCACCCACAAGGACAAGAGGGCCAGAGGGAACACTTATACACGTACTAATGAGGGGATATGAACCAGGTGTGTGAAATAGACAAGACAAAACAAATGGAATGATGAGATATGGAGCGGCAGTGGCTAGAAGGCCGGTGACGACGAACGCAGAAGCCTGCCCGAACAAGTAGAGGAGGCAGCTTCGGAGGAAGTTGTGACAATAACTACTGTATGGTATGTGACATACCCTCTGAACGGGACCTTGTCTACATTTACATTTACGTCATTTAGACATTGATACTGGCACTGTCACATTCTCAGATTCTGGATCTTTATTTCTAGTGCATTGTGCCGCTCATTTGATTCCAGATTCTTAGACTGGCCTTTGTCTACAGGCAGCAATATGTTTTTATTCAGATCTTTCATGTCAAGACCTTTCATCATTAATACCTTTCACAACAATGATAAATGACAAGAGAGGAAACAGTAGCCTGTTCCTAGATCTGTTTGTGCATTAGCCAACTTGACACACAATGATAGAAGGGTTTGCTAAAGCACATACAGATCTGGGACCAGACTAGCAAAACAGAGGGCTGAAAAACAGCTAAAAGACAAAGGTGACACTCGTGACTCATCTCTATAGCTCTGGATTGTAAAAGGTCATGGCAAGGTCGGCAAATAGCATGACAATCAAGATAAGTGATTTGTGAGCAACTTTCTCATTGTTACCAAATATGTCGCATTATTCCACCTGTCTAAGCATGAGTGAGAATGTACTATATCAATAACCATATCTGTGGATATTGTGTCTAACATTGGCAATTTTTATTGTATTTTTATTTTACATGTGTATAAGATCAAAAGCATGGAGATAAAAAAAAATAGAGGTTTATAATCCTGGTAAGCAGTGGTCAGCCCATCCACCGACCGATCCAGGGAAAAGACAGATGAACCTACAGTAGAGTAGCCCAAGTGCTTTGGATCCTGTCTGATGAAGAATGCAGACGTCTAATATGGCAGAGCTTAATAACCATTCATCCTCTGTTGCTCTAACAGGAGCAATACCTACACAGTCCTGGAGGAGTGGCAGCAATTCACTCATCACCCATCTTCAGCAAATAGCATGACAGACAGCCAGCTAGGTGATAAAGATGTCACATGCTCTGTGGTAGTGCAACTGTCCTGAAAAGCACCTCGCCAGTTAAGCATGTTCAGTCACTTTCTGCGTCACCTGATTGTCTCATGATGAGTGTTTTCGGTCTCTATAGAGAACAACAAACAAAGCGAACCCATCTGATATTTATATCATTGACTCCAGTGGATGAAAGTAAAGTGTGGCAACGGCCTTTTTCTCTTTTCAGTTATAACACCCGTTTTTTCCCCTCAAACACACATATGTGATCAATAGCAGGTAGCCACAGGCAGTCATTATTAACTACAAAAATGAAAACGCATAAACACAAACTTTGAGTTAGTTTGAGTTAAAGATGTTGCAACTACCCATTTAATGTGTACAAAAGTAAAGACTGCTTTTGAATGTAGGACCAAATGCACTCTGTTCCAGGAATCAACGCACACCAATTTCTCATATCTCACTTAAAACAAAGAGTGATATTGGCCCTACTTTTATACACATGAAATGGGTAGCTGCAGCTGCAACATCTTTGAATTAAATTAGCTTTGTGTTAATCATATTCATTGTTGTAGTTAAATAGGAACTGCACCCGCTGATTTGGCCTCATTTTTTGGCTTGCTCCTCAAGAAATGCTGGCGGCCATGACAGAAGCCAAATGTGAGTTGGCTTGTGGGTGTTTCTTTGGTGTGTCCTTGCCACACCCATCTGTCAAAACCTTGCCTGCAGCTGTTTCCCCCCACTAAATCACAACAAACAAACCTCCTGCAATTTGAGTTCAATAACTACAGGCAGATAGATGTATGTTGAGATGCCGGATGAAGCTTTGAATAGGTCAGTAGCCTACAGAGTAATATGAGACGAAAGCAATTGCTGAATTTATGTAGATATTCTAAACTATGTGTTTTGATAACTTTCAAATGTAGTAACAGGTCAATGTACAATAAACAACCTTTTACATAATACCATAGAAGCGGTGTTCTGCTAATATAACAATGTGCACCTTTCATTGTCATTCCCAGGCATTTTGTCTGGTGGTAATAGGGCTACTTTGGCAAACATGTCATAGTTTGCCAAAGTAGCCACAAACTTCTTGTGTGGTGTCCCGTATACAGCAGGAATTCCCTGATCCTGGTGCAGAATACACAGAGTTTCTCCCTCCCGATATTGACTGATACCCTTCAATTCAAGAATAAAAAAAGACAATACAAGTAAAAGTTGTCTAGTAAAATTGTAATGCTGAGTGCCAGGTCTCTGCAAGTCTCCAAGTGCTGGCTCCATAGATGCATCTTGATATCGGACAAAAATACACTCACTGGACTGTTTATTAGGTACACCCATCTATGTAGTACCGGGTGGGATCCCCCTTTGCCTCCAGAACAGCCTGAATTATTCTGGGCATTCTACAAGGTGTCGGAAATGTTCCACAGGGATGTTGGTCCATACTGACGCGATGGCATCACGCAGTTTCTGCAGATTGGATGGCGGTACATTCATGCTGCGAACAGCCCGTTCCATCTCTATTGGATTGATGTCTGGCGACTGCGCAGGCCAGTCAAGTAAACTGAACTCGCTGTCATGTTCCAGGCAATGTTTTTCCACTCCTCAATTGTCCAGTATTGGTGATCGCGTGCCCACTGGAGACCCTTCTTCTTGTTTTTAGAAGATAGGAGTGGAACCCTGTGTGGTCGTCTGCTGAAATAGCCCATCCGTGACAAGGATCGACGAGTTGTGTGTTCCAAGATGCCATTCTGCACACCACTGTTGTACTGTGCCGTTATTTGTCTGTTTGTGGCCCACCTGCTAGATTGCACGATTCTTGCCATTCTCCTTTGACCTCTCTTGCCAATCTCCTTCGGCCACCCACAGGACTGCCGCTGACTGGATGTTTTTTGTTTCTCAGTAAACCCTAGATACTGTTGTGTGTGAAAATCCCCTTAAACCACTTGAGTGTTGCTTTAGCCCTTATGCTTAGGGTCATTGTCCTGCTGGAAGGTGAACCTCCGTCCCAGTCTTAAATCTCTGGAAGACTGAAACAAGTTTCCCTCAAGAATTTCCCTGTATTTAGCGCCATCCATCATTCCTTCAATTCTGACCAGTTTCCCAGTCCCTGCCGATGAAAATCATCCCCACAGCATGATGCTGCCACCACCATGCTTCACTGTGGGGATGGTGTTCTCGGGGTGGTGAGAGGTGTTAGGTTTGCGCCAGACATAGCATTTTCCTTGATAGCCAAAAAGCTCAATTTTAGTCTCATCTGACCAGAGTACCTTCATCCATATATTTGGGGAGTCTCCCACATGCCTTTTGGCAAACACGAAACGTGTTTGCTTATTTTTTTCTTTAAGCAATGGCTTTTTTCTGCGCACTGTTCCGTAAAGCCCAGCTCTGTGGAGTGTATGGCTTAAAGTGGTCCTATGGACAGATACTCCAATCTCCGCTGTGGAGATTTGCAGCTCCATCAGGGTTATCTTTGGTCTCGTTGTTGCCTTTCTGATTAATGCCCTCCTTGCCTGGGCTGTGAGTTTTGGTGGGCGGCCCTCTCTTGGCAGGTTTGTTGTGGTGCCATATTCTTTCCATTTTTTAATAATGGATTTAATGGTGCTCCGTGGGATGTTCAAAGTTTCTGATATTTTTTTAAAACCCAACCCTGATCTGTACTTCTCCACAACTTTGTCCCTGACCTGTTTGGAGAGCTCCTTGGTCTTCATGGTGCCGCTTGCTTGGTGGTGCCCCTTGCTTAGTGGTGTTGCAGACTCTGGGGCCTTTCAGAACAGGTGTATATATGTATTGTATTTTATTTAACTAGGCAAGTCAGTTAAGAACAAATTCTTATTTACAATGACGGCCTACACCGGCCAAACCTGGACGAGGCTGGGCCAATTGTGCGCAGCCCTATGGGACTCCCAATCACGGCCGGTTGTGATACAGCCTGGAATCAAACCAGGGGGTCTGTAGTGACGCCTCAAGCACTGAGATGCAGTGCCTTAGACCGCTGCACCACTCGTTATATATACAGCTGTGGAAAAAATTAAGAGACCACTGCAAATTGTTCTTAAATCAGCATCTCTACATGTATGACAGCCATTCCATTCCAGTGTCTGTTGACTTCCAACACAGGCACACCTCATTCTACTGAATTAGATATTGATTAGGTGATCACATGAACCAAATCTTATTTAACGAGGAAAAGTATAAAAACCACTGCTGTGGTCATCACTATCCTCATGCAATAGGACCAGCTGGATGGCAAAAACAGTGCTAATAGTACCTCAAAAGTAATATTAATCAAAAAATAACTATTGACCATGCCATGGCAGAGGGATACAGTGAGCGTCAGGTTGCTTCCATCCTTAAAATTTCAAAGACGGCAGTTCATAAGATCAAGGTCAAGCAGCAGACATTGGGGACAACAAAGCTACTGACCGGGATGACTGCCAACTCATTCAAATGTCACTCAACAACCGTAGGATGACATCAAGTGACCTACAAAAAGAATGGCAAACGGCAGCTGGGGTGAAGTGCACGGCGAGGACGGTTCGAAACAGGCTCCTAGGGGCAGGGCTGAAGTCGTGCAAAGCTAGAAAAAAGCCCTTCATCAATGAGAAGCAAAGAAGAGCCAGGCTGAGGTTTGCAAAAGACCATAAGGATTGGACCGTAGAGGACTGGAGTAAGGTCATCTTCTCTGATGAGTCCAATTTTCTGCTTTGCCCAACACCTGGTCGTCTAATGGTTGGACGGAGACCTGGAGAGGCCTACAAGCCACAGTGTCTCGTAACCACTGTGCAATTTGGTGGAGGATCGGTGATGATCTGGGGGTGCTTCAGCAAGGCTGGAATCGGGCAGATTTGTCTTTGTGAAGGACGCATGAATCAAGCCACGTACAAGGTTGTCCAGGAAGAAAACTTGCTTCCTTTTGCTCTGACATTGTTCCCCAACTCTGAGGATTGGTTTTTCCAGCAGGACAATGCGCCATGCCACAGAGCCAGGTCAATCAAGGTGTGGATGGAGGACCACCAGATCAAGACCCTGTCATGGCCAGCCCAATCTCCAGACCTGAACCCCATTGAAAACTTCTGGAATGTGATCAAGAGGAAGATGGATGGTCACAAGCCATTAAACAAAGCCGAGCTGCTTGAATTTTTGCGCCAGGAGTGGCATAAAGTCATCCAACATCAATGTGAAAGACTGGTGGAGAGCATGCCAAGAAGCATGAAAGCTGTGATTGAAAATCAGGGTTATTCCACAAAAGATTGATTTCTGAAGTCTTCCTAAGTTAAAACATTAGCATTGTGTTGTTTAAAAATGAACATTAACTTATTTTCTTTGCATTATTCGAGGTCTGACAACACCGCATCTTTTTTGTTATTTTGACCAGTTGTCATTTTCTGCAAATAAATGCTCTAAATGACAATATTTTATTTGGAATTTGGGAGAAATGTTGTCAGTAGTTTATAGAATAAAACAAAACAAATATTTTTTACCCAAACACATACCTACAGTGGGGAAAAAAAGTATTTAGTCAGCCACCAATTGTGCAAGTTCTCCCACTTAAAAAGATGAGAGAGGCCTGTAATTTTCATCATAGGTACATGTCAACTATGACAGACAAATTGAGAAAAAAAAATCCAGAAAATTACATTGTAGACCAAAGAGCTGTCAAAGGACACCAGAAACAAAATTGTAGACCTGCACCAGGCTGGGAAGACTGAATCTGCAATAGGTAAGCAGCTTGGTTTGAAGAAATCAACTGTGGGAGCAATTATTAGGAAATGGAAGACATACAAGACCACTGATAATCTCCCTCGATCTGGGGCTCCACGCAAGATCTCACCCCGTGGGGTCAAAATGATCACAAGAACGGTGAGCAAAAATCCCAGAACCACACAGGGGGACCTAGTGAATGACCTGCAGAGAGCTGGGACCAAAGTAACAAAGCCTACCATCAGTAACACACTACGCCGCCAGGGACTCAAATCCTGCAGTGCCAGACGTGTCCCCCTGCTTAAGCCAGTAAATGTCCAGGCCCGTCTGAAGTTTGCTAGAGTGCATTTGGATGATCCAGAAGAGGATTGGGAGAATGTCATATGGTCAGATGAAACCAAAATATAACTTTTTGGTAAAAACTCAACTCAGTCGTGTTTGGAGGACAAAGAATGCTGAGTTGCATCCAAAGAACACCATACCTACTGTGAAGCATGGGGGTGGAAACATCATACTTTGGGGCTGTTTTTCTGCAAAGGGACCAGGACGACTGATCCGTGTAAAGGAAAGAATGAATGGGGCCATGTATCGTGAGATTTTGAGTGAAAACCTCCTTCCATCAGCAAGGGCATTGAAGATGAAACGTGGCTGGGTCTTTCAGCATGACAATGATCCCAAAGCGAAGCAGTGGCTTCGTAAGAAGCATTTCAAGGTCCTGGAGTGGCCTAGCCAGTCTCCAGATCTCAACCCCATAGAAAATCTTTGGAGGGAGTTGAAAGTCCGTGTTGCCCAGCGACAGCCCCAAAACATCACTGCTCTAGAGGAGATCTGCATGGAGGAATGGGCCAAAATACCAGCAACAGTGTGTGAAAACCTTGTGAAGACTTACAGAAAACGTTTGACCTGTGTCATTGCCAACAAAGGGTATATAACAAAGTATTGAGAAACTTTTGTTATTGACCAAATACTTATTTTCCACCATAATTTGCAAATAAATTCATTAAAAATCCTACAATGTGATTTTCTGGATTTTTATTTCTCATTTTGTCTGTCATAGTTGACGTGTACCTATGATGAAAATTACAGGCCTCTCTCATCTTTTTAAGTGGGAGAACTTGCACAATTGGTGGCTGACTAAATACTTTCCCCCCCCACTGTATAAATAGTAAAACCAGAGAAACTGATAATTTTGCAGTGGTCTCTTAATTTTTTCCGCAGCTGTATATACTGAGATCATGTATCAGATCATGTGACACTTAGATTGCACACAGGTGGACTTTATTTAACTCATTATGTGACTTCTGAAGGTAATTGGTTGCACCAGATCTTATTTAAGGGCTTCATAGAAAAGGGGGTGAATACATATGCACACACCACTGTTCCGTTATTATTATTATTTTTATTTTTTTGAAAGAAGTTATTTTTTTCATTTCACTTCACCAATTTGGACTATTTTGTGTATGTCCATTACATGAAATCCAAATAAAAATCCATTTAAATTACAGGTTGTAATGCAACAAAATAGGAAAACCGGGGATGAATACTTTTGCAATTCACTGTAACTCCAATAATCTCCAAACTTATCAGAAGCCTATCTCCCCATCCTTCAGCGTTACCTGAGTTTTTTTTTGGTCCACACATCACGATGCAGGAAAACTCATGACACTGCCAGGCGTTTTGCATCAGTGTGTGACATCTTAAAAGTGAGTTATCACATGACTAGCCATTGTGAAGGGTTTCACGTCAGTGTGGTATGATGAAGTGTATCTCTGTTGTAGATCAATGCTCTCTGTCAGCAGGCTATCAGGAGTGTCAAGATTTACTTTGAGTGAGCGTGGGTCGCTGTCAACCAGAGATACAGTGGGGGAAAAAAGTATTTAGTCAGCCACCAATTGTGCAAGTTCTCCCACTTAAAAAGATGAGAGAGGCCTGTAATTTTCATCATAGGTACACGTCAACTATGACAGACAAATTGAGATTTTTTTTCTCCAGAAAATCACATTGTAGGATTTTTAATGAATTTATTTGCAAATTATGGTGGAAAATAAGTATTTGGTCACCTACAAACAAGCAAGATTTCTGGCTCTCACAGACCTGTAACTTCTTCCTTAAGAGGCTCCTCTGTCCTCCACTCGTTACCTGTATTAATGGCACCTGTTTGAACTTGTTATCAGTATAAAAGACACCTGTCCACAACCTCAAACAGTCACACTCCAAACTCCACTATGGCCAAGACCAAAGAGCTGTCAAAGGACACCAGAAACAAAATTGTAGACCTGCACCAGGCTGGGAAGACTGAATCTGCAATAGGTAAGCAGCTTGGTTTGAAGAAATCAACTGTGGGAGCAATTATTAGGAAATGGAAGACATACAAGACCACTGATAATCTCCCTCGATCTGGGGCTCCACGCAAGATCTCACCCCGTGGGGTCAAAATGATCACAAGAACGGTGAGCAAAAATCCCAGAACCACACGGGGGGACCTAGTGAATGACCTGCAGAGAGCTGGGACCAAAGTAACAAAGCCTACCATCAGTAACACACTACGCCGCCAGGGACTCAAATCCTGCAGTGCCAGACGTGTCCCCCCTGCTTAAGCCAGTAAATGTCCAGGCCCGTCTGAAGTTTGCTAGAGTGCATTTGGATGATCCAGAAGAGGATTGGGAGAATGTCATATGGTCAGATGAAATCAAAATATAACTTTTTGGTAAAAACTCAACTCGTCGTGTTTGGAGGACAAAGAATGCTGAGTTGCATCCAAAGAACACCACACCTACTGTGAAGCATGGGGGTGGAAACATCATGCTTTGGGGCTGTTTTTCTGCAAAGGGACCAGGACGACTGATCCGTGTAAAGGAAAGAATGAATGGGGCCATGTATCGTGAGATTTTGAGTGAAAACCTCCTTCCATCAGCAAGGGCATTGAAGATGAAACGTGGCTGGGTCTTTTAGCATGACAATGATCCCAAACACACCGCCCGGGCAACGAAGGAGGGGCTTCGTAAGAAGTATTTCAAGGTCCTGGAGTGGCCTAGCCAGTCTCCAGATCTCAACCCCATAGAAAATCTTTTTTTTTTTTCTCTTTCCACCATAATTTGCAAATAAATTCATTAAAAATCCTACAATGTGATTTTCTGGAAAAAATAATCTCATTTTGTCTGTCATAGTTGACGTGTACCTATGATGAAAATTACAGGCCTCTCTCATCTTTTTAAGTGGGAGAACTTGCACAATTGGTGGCTGACTAAATACTTTTTTCCCCACTGTAGCTGTCTGTCTCTCATTCCTCTACGCTATCACCTATCTCATGAAAACATACTGTATGTCTCTGTAACAGTCTGAGGAAAGAATGTACATATGCATCAACCAAGGTGCACGAACAAAGGAGCAAACTGGAAATGTCAGAGATACTCTGATAACTCTTGGAGGACAACTATAAAAATACATATTTATTATTAAAACCTAGTAAACCTCCAAACTGTAAGGGTTATTAGTGACATCCAGTTATTAATCACCTGTCGAAGGATGTATTCTCTGTGATGTGAGCCAAGGGAAGCTTCACTCTGAGCCAATGTGTTGCTCAGACTGCAGCAGTATCCTTTATCACATAAATCATGTTTGATTAGTTATCACAGTAGAGATGGTATGAGTGATGAGGAGCTTTCTGAGACAAAGGGAAAATCACTGGGCTTGGGCCTTAATGGAACTTTTACTGTTGTTCCTGTTTTCTTTGGCTTCTATTCTATTACTGTGTTATAGCAATGCTATAATGCAGAATGGGTGGATTATAAATCTTCTTGTGTCGTAAATCCCTGATTTAAAGGAAAAATCCACTCTAAAATGATATTTTGGTATTCTTTTCATTCTACTGTTGATACAGTCCCCAAATGTTTTGCATGTCAGCAGTCAAGTTTTCAAGACACTGCATTGCAGTGCTAGCTGTGCCACTAGAGATCCTGGTTAGAATCCAGGCTCTGCCGCGACCGGGAGACCCATGGGGCGGCGCACAATTGGCCCAGCGTCGTCCAGGGTAGGGGAGGGAATGGCCGGCAGGGATGTAGCTCAGTTGGTAGAGCATGGCGTTTGCAACGCCAGGGTTGTGGGTTCGTTTCCCACGGGGGGCCAGTATGAAAAAAAAGAATCTATAAAAAATAATGTATGCACTGTAAGTCACTCTGGATAAGAGTGTCTGCTAAATGACAAAAATGTAAATGTAAAGAAATATGATGCAAAACGCAGAGTGGATTTTCCTTTAAGGCAGCAAGGTGGAAAAATCTGCCGTTCTACCCTTTAGCAAGGCAGTTAACCTACAGCAACAACTGCTTCCCAGACACCAATGACGTCAACGTCGATTAAGGCAGCCCCCCGCACCTCTGATTCAGAGGGGTTGGGTTAAATGCGGAAGACACATTTCGGTTGAATGCATTCAGTTGTACAACTGACTAGGTATCCCCCTTTCCCTTATCTTCACATCTCCGATGCTGTGTCATTCATATTCACTGTCTCTCTCCTTCACAGCTATAGCCTGGTCCAGGATCTATGCTATCATTCCAACTCCTTGTCACGGAAAACAATGAAAGACATGACAATTCCATAAGTAGTTGGCATCCAGGCAATCACAGCTACGTTTTAGGAGAGAGGGCCCTGTTGCTTTCCACTGTACATCTTCTCTTATCCTCAGAGCTCAAGTGCTTTTAGATCCCTCAGTGGTGTCAGAGATGGTTAATAGTGTTATTGTATGGCAGCATTGGCAGGCAAACCACATTCACTGTTTTGGGCAGAGAGGGGTAAGAAAGCAAAACCCAGAAATTGCCTGAAGAATCTGTGGTGCGCTGTTCTGTGACTCACCTGCCTATTGATTGGCAGCTCTCCATGAGATCTTATGCTACATCACTGGTGGAATGTATCAGCACCGTGACAATGACAGTAGAGGACACCACACCATGTGATAGAGATAATTGTAGGAATGTAGTTTTGAAGATAAAGATCTAAATGCCTCCATAATATCCCTTGGTCACATTCTTTCACTGATTATTTTTGTTTGTGAAACGTTTGTATAACTCACCTTGGCCCAACTGAATTTAAGGTCTTCTGGAGGTACTGGAGGCTAGTGGCTATGTCTGACATTCACTCAAACTTTTAATTAAAACAAACACTGAAAAAACCTGAACTTTCTTTAAGGCATTGCCCTGGTTTAGTCTGTCTCTAATGCAGTGGCGGCTCCTGAAAAAATTCTCAGGGGGGGCAATTTTTCTGATGATTTAGGTGACCTACACACATTTTAAAAAAGATATGTCCAGCAACAACATGAAGACAGGGGCAGCATATAAGTCAATACCAGAAGCATTTATTGACTGATCTCAAAAGTGTTGGCTTACCAGGGTTGGTGGAGCCCTCAGTTTCATCTTTGCCTCGCAAAGCTAACTCAAACACTCCGCAAAACTTCACACACTGGATTAGCCGGCTGAGGATGTGGCGGTTCTTGCTAATGTCGTAGTAAATATATTTGTTATAGTGAATATGGAATATGATATGTTGAGTAAAATGTTGTGCTAAGATCTATTTAGGTCAGGAGCTGGTTATAAGTTCTGTTCCTATCCAATAACAATGGACAAAAGGGTCCTATCTTGTCAGCCTTGTCAGCAGGTGGCCAAGGACAACACCCACGCCATAGGCCTCTCAGTTCTTCCAACTCACGAGTTCTTGCTCTGAGGACACACACACACACACACACAAACACACACATCATCACTGTTAAACACACACACACACACACACACACACACACACATCATCACTGTTAAACACACACACACACACACACACACACAAAAATCCCCTCTCTTAGGCTGAACATTTGAAGACAGAGAACCCGACTCAGAGCCAATGCAACAGTGACACTAGCCTGGAGGTGACCTCGCCCAACTCATCAGGACCAATCAGAAGATCAGAACTACTAGATTCAACCTACTTCATTTATTGCATAAAATGTCTGCACACAATGAAACATTGTCTTCAGATAACGAACGGGTCCGTGCACGCGATTCCAGATATCTTTACCTCTGAATAAACTGCCTTTATTATACCATATCCACCCTGTCCAAAGTCTCTACTTGGTCTCAGTTCTCCAGTAAACTTGTGATTATCAACACTAACCTCATCGTTGTGGCGGCGGACAGCTAGCCTGTATCCCTCATCCAGTTGAGTGGCAATGTTCACTCCCCAAAGCAGACAATCTCAAACAGCTATCCATGTGGGTCTTTGACAGCTCATGTTTCTTAATCTTTCCTGAAAGATGGTGCATGTCCGTTACACACCAGTCGCTGTCCAAGCGGTGCTGTCTGCCGTGCCGCCTTCAGGGTGAAAGAGTAAGCAGGGGGTAGCAGAAGACTGCATTAGCTACATCGCAGCCTGCTAGCCAGGTTTTTCGTTCGTACTAATTTTTGGAAAATCCTCGGGTGTAGGACTTTCCGCCTTTAGTAGAAACCTGTTGAATTATTAAATTTGGTCTGGGAGGTCCTAATTGTTTCGTTGCCAATTTATCTTGATTTGTTCGCCGACAAAAAGTAACTTATTTCAAAGAGACAATCGAGTTGCACTGAACGCTATAGCAATCTTACCAGTAGTACGTGAATTGATTGACGCTGCTACCCGCTCTTTTCTTAGTTACGTTCATGGTTACGTTACGTATGACGAAAGCGCGTAAGTGCAAGCCCTCAGAAACCCATAGAGATTGTATTGAAAGCTCTGATATTTGAAAAAAATAGATTTTACATGGGAGTCTATGAGAGACTTCTGGGCGATTTTCAACCTGACTGAAATCGCCCCAAAGGGGGGGCATTTGAAGCACGACTTTAGCCTGATTGGACATTTAGTGGCAGATCAGACGTCTAGATTACAACACTGATAACTACTGTTGCCGTGATATAATTGATTAGAAAAAAAATCCCTTCCTTTTCCCGTTTGGCAGTGCGTCGCCCATATCGCCCTATTGAACACACCGCCCCTGCTCTAATGGTTAGTTATTCAAAGGCTGTTCAGGCTCATAACAATGAGGAGGTGAGACCCAGTCATACATTTATTTTTTAATAAGGTTGTTGTATTATTCCTAACCATCAGAGAACTCCTTATTATACAACTTATTAGATATGCAAGGCACTTTCATCCTCGTACAATTTCTTCTTTTTGTTACAGACAACATATTTTGTTGAAGTTATATCCTGTAGTTGAAGCCTCAGTGCCAGTCGGTTTGTGCTATCATACCAACTCCTAGTCACTTATTATCATGCCAATGTTATGGTTGGCTTGATAATGACAGCAATGAAGTTGGCATTGGCAAGACCACAAACAGAGATGGGACCAGGCTACCATAGTTGAACACTGGGGATAACATTGTAAAGAGACACCTCAAAACTAATCTGAAATGCAATAAGCAAAATGGAAAATTGATTTTAAAAAATGTGTGCTACTATAGCACATAATAATTGCATTTCATGTTGATTACAGTACAATATAAATTTAAGTTTTACCTAACAGTTTTTTATGCGTATGTCGCTAAAATCTTGTACAGTACCAAGACCATGAGTTTGTCCATAAATTCACTTCTGATTATCAACTGTCAGAAACTACAGTAGATGTTAGAATAGCAAAATAAACGCTCCAGGGCCTTGGTCATAGTTAAGATAAGAGTTGTCAGCGAGACACCAACTAAGACAGCAACCAACATCACGCTGTGTGTGTGTCTGTCACGCGTCTTCTTATCAGGCCCCATGTGCACGCGTCACCTGCATATCTAGAAAACACATGCAGTTAGGAGGATGTCCTCTTCTAGTACAGGTGTACAGGCCCTTAGTGATACAGTATACTGAGTTCACTAAGGGTTGTTTCAGAAGAGGAATATTAAATAATACTGTATTTCATCATATATACAGTAGTTGGCCTATGTGATTAGCTACCGGTGCCTTTAGAAGATGTTGAAATGAATATAAAAGATTCAGAAAAGCTTCTTTTTTTATGACTGATCAATGAAAGTAGAGTT
Source organism: Coregonus clupeaformis (assembly GCF_020615455.1). Classification (NCBI taxonomy): domain Eukaryota; kingdom Metazoa; phylum Chordata; class Actinopteri; order Salmoniformes; family Salmonidae; genus Coregonus; species Coregonus clupeaformis. The sequence goes on along the minus strand of NW_025534403.1, from coordinate 62,394 downwards.
TGGTAGGGGCTCAATCAAGACAAATTATAACTCAATATCACAGCTAAAGTTTGGGCCCTACTCAAAACCACATCAGGGAGTCTCCAAGGTAAACGAAACAACATTGATCCCTATCAAGGTCCAGGTGAGAGTCATTTTGTTTACTGAACATTTGTTTCAGGATTAGATTAGAATTTCTAATTCTCACACTCCTTTATTCGCTCCCTACACTGAACAAAACGTTCAGATTCCAGATTCCATTTAATTGAAAAGCCATTTCATTCAATATACTTTGTTCAAAATACATATTCAGTAGCAAGATTATCTTACCCCACATTATAAATAATCAATAATGACAGACTTCCGGGAGTATCAGGCCTTTGACCACTGCCAGTTACCTCTTAGTGTTCTGGTCTCTGCTAGGTACATACTGTATAAACCAGCCTGATACAGGCCTGCTGTTCAGGGAAGCCAGTGTGCACATGGAGTTATCTGATGCCCTTATAGCCTCAGATACACCTCATTACCACAATAATATTGGTCTATATGTGTCTATTTAAATTGATATAGACATAAACCAAACATTTGGTATGTTATCCAGCAGCATACAGTGAGGGAAACAAGTATTTGATCCCCTGCTGATTTTGTACGTTTGCCCACTGACAAAGACATGATCAGTCAGGTTTATTTGAACAGTGAGAGACAGAATCACAACAAAAAAATCCAGAAAAATGCATGTCAAAAATGTTAGAAATTAATTTGCATTTTAATGAGGGAAATAAGTATTTGACCCCTCTGCAAAACATGACTTAGTACTTGGTGGCAAAACCCTTGTTGGCAATCACAGAGGTCAGACGTTTCTTGTAGTTGGCCACCAGGTTTGCACACATCTCAGGAGGGATTTTGTCCCACTCCTCTTTGCAGATCTTCTCCAAGTCATTAAGGTTTCGAGCCTGACGTTTGGCAACTCAAACCTTCAGCTCCCTCCACAGATTTTCTATGGGATTAAGGTCTGGAGACTGGCTAGGCCACTCCAGGACCTTCATGTGCTACTTCTTGAGCCTCCTCCTTTGTTGCCTTGGCCGTGTGTTTTGGGTCATTGTCATGCTGGAATACCCATCCACGACCGATTTTCAATGGCCTGGGTGAGGGAAGGTGGTTCTCACCCAAGATTTGACGGTACATGGCCCCGTCCATTGTCCGTTTGATGTGGTGAAGTTGTCCTGTCCCCTTTGCAGAAAAACACCCCCAAAGCATAATGTTTCCACCTCCATGTTTGACGGTGGGGATGGTGTTCTTGGGGTCATAGGCAGCATTCCTCCTCCTCCAAACACGGCGAGTTGAGTTGATGGCAAAGAGCTCGATTTTGGTCTCATCTGACCACAACACATTCACCCAGTTCTCCTCTGAATCATTCAAATGTTCATTGGCAAACTTCAGACGGGCCTGTATATGTGCTTTCTTGAGCGGGGGGACCTTGCGGGCGCTGCAGGATTTCAGTCCTTCACGGCGTAGTGTGTTACCAATTGTTTTCTTGCTGACTATGGTCCCAGCTGCCTTGAGATCATTGACAAGATCCTCCTGTGTAGTTCTGGGCTGATTCCTCACCGTTCTCATGATCATTGCAATTCCACGAGGTGAGATCTTGCATGGAGCCCCAGGCCGAGGGAGATTGACAGTTCTTTTGTGTTTCTTCCATTTGCGAATAATCGCACCAACTGTTGTCACCTTCTCACCAAGCTGCTTGGCAATGGTCTTGTAGCCCATTCCAGCCTTGTGTAGGTCTACAATCTTGTCCCTGACATCCTTGGATAGCTCTTTGGTCTTGGCCATGGTGGAGAGTTTGGAATCTGATTGCTTCTGTGGACAGGTGTCTTTTATACAGGTAACAAACTGAGATTAGGAGCACTCCCTTTAAGAGTGTGCTCCTAATCTCAGCTTGTTACCTGTATAAAAGACACATGGGAGCCAGAAATCTTTCTGATTGAGAGGGGGTCAAATACTTATTTCCCTCATTAAAATGCAAATAAATTTATAACATTTTTGACATGCGTTTTTCTGGATTTTTTTGTTGTTATTCTGTCTCTCACTGTTCAAATAAACCTACCATTAAAATTATAGACTGATCATGTCTTTGTCAGTGGGCAAACGTACAAAATCAGCAGGGGATCAAATACTTTTTTCCCTCACTGTACCACCCTGCATCCTGATGCTGGCTTTCCTCTGAAGCTAAGCAGGGTTGGTCCCAGGATGGGAGACCAGATGCTGCTGGAAGTGGTGTTGGGGGTTCAGTAGAAGGCACTCTTTCCTCTAAAAAAAATATCCCAATACCCCAGGGCAGCAATTGGGGACATTGCCTTGTGTAGGGTGCCGTCTTTCCGATGGGACGTTAAACGGGTGTCCTGACTCTCTGTGGTCACTAAAGATCCCACAGCACTTATCGTAAGAGTAGGGGTGTTAACCTTGGTGTTTATTTAAGATCAATCACATCACCATCGACAGGAGTCAGGGCACCCAGTAGTACACTATCAACCCACACATCACCATCAACAGGACAACCAAGCCTCTATGTAGGCTGTAAATGAGTATCTTTTCTATTGCACTGACCTTAAATTCTATCAATAATGCACCAACTAAGTTGCAAGCTAGGGGTAGAAGATTTGGTACTGCAATTTGCATAGCCTTGGTACTCATCTCAACATTATTAGGTTACATGAATTATGTCTGCTTAAATGGGTTAAAATTATAATTAGTTTTTCCAAACATACATATTTAAATACATGTTAATTAATGCATTACAGACAGTGGATAGGGCAATATCCACCCCAAGATGCACATGCAGTTCAGGCTATGCTCAAACCCTACCTCCTAACCTGAGCACTCCGTTCAGCCACCCCTGGTCTGCAAAAACGTAACTTACACATAGAAATAGCGCACATAAAACATATATATCGCTTCTTAGACTTGCTTTCAATGAGAATGACAGATCTATAACTCACATTTCAATGTGAATTTGGTCTGGTCGCCCAAAAAGTTACATATAAAATTTTTAAATGTTGTATATATCTGTCTTTTGACTACAAAAAAATGTCAACCATGACCTACAGTATTTGTGGTTTCCCTGACCTTCTCTAATGTATAATGTTGTTTGAAATGAATACTGCTATATCAGTTCTGCTTTGTAATGTGTTCTCAGGGCAAGTCGTATTATTCTGTAAGTAAATCTCTGACACTACATTAAGTATGATATATTACATTACTTTAGGTTGCATTATGAATGGAATAGCGGTCGTACAATATCATACGAATTATAGGAAGTATATCATCATACGTCTTACCCGGTTGTACAGTACAATAGCATACGAATTGGATGACTTAACTTATCATACATCTTGGAGGATGTATAGGATTATACGGAGGACGTAAAGTACTATTCCACTTTCTCTGAGAACAGGTTGCTTGTTGCGCAGTAACAACAAAGGAGATCTCTTCTAACAACAAAAAATGGCAACCAAATTTCTTTTTTTCAGGTTTTCCTCTTAACCCTCTAATGCAACATGTTGTTTGTGACAAACAATCAAATGCACGGGACTCTCTGCTGCCTTTGGGACAGCTTCATGCCAGATGTCATATGTCAAGGTGTCAGAGGGCAGGAAGGGGGAGGGAGGGTTTGTCGCTGGGTAGGGCAACAGCTGGCACACACTGGGGACACACCTCTCCTCTGTCCCATATATATACCTGTACTGGTACAGCCTGTATTCTCAGGGTCACAGCCACACTCAGGGCAGGTCAAAGAACATCACTCTCTCAGCACTCACTCAGCCACCACCATGGGGAATTGCAGCCAGGGATGCCAAGACTTCATCTCTCGGCCTAAGAACACCAACATCCGTCTTAGACTGCCGGTAGTCTGCTTCGTCTGGCAGATCGCCATGATCATCCTCTTCGGAGTATTCATCCGCTACAATGAGGAGTCGGACGCACACTGGGTAGAAACCAAGGCCCATGACAACATCACCAGCGACATAGAGAATGACTTCTACTTCAGATACCCCAGTAAGTACATTCATAATCACTGGACTGCCTGGTGCATCCTTTAGGTTGACAATATACAGTAAATGTATGATTCATGGTTTCATCTTCATTGCAATGATAAAGAATCAGGTTATTAATAAGTGGCATGCTTGCTGTTTGATCAGATAATAACTTTTGATCTCTATGATGTTTGACAATTTCCCCTGTGAAATCCCCTAGACAACAATCTCAGTCTCAGTTATTTTGAAAGCATCTATTCATTAATGGACTAATGCAGTGACAGTCCAAATTTGCCTCTCTAACTTGGGTTAAAACTACGTATCCTCTTTACCAAATGTTGGTCAGTGGTTATTTCCAATTTGTCTGATTCTAGCTTGGTTTATACCAGCTTCTGATGGTGCATCTTTGCTGATAGCCAGGCTGAATGAGTGACAAGTTAAGTTTGATAATTGTGATGTTATGTGGCATCTGTTTCATCTTGTAATATGATGTGTTTTGATTTGTCAGGGATTATATCCTACCTGTAGCTCTGGCATGTAAACTGATAGGGTGTGTATCCTAAACCTGCTAATCTGATGATGACATATCCAATTGAACATGTCGAGTTAACAACTTTAAAACTTTGACCAAATGGTACAGAACATCAGGGCTGGTTTGATCAAAAACTATGCAACTACTGAGAGCCCCTTGAATTGGATGCAATAACATGTTGCATTAACTATTAGATTTATTTCACACTTTGAATAATTTATTCCCCCCCTCTCTACATCTAACCCTCCTCTCTCCAGGCTTCCAGGATGTCCATGTGATGATCTTTGTGGGTTTCGGGTTCCTCATGACTTTCCTGAAGAGGTACAGCTTCGGCGGGGTCGGCTTCAACTTCCTCATTGCCTCCTTCGGCCTGCAGTGGGCTCTACTCATGCAAGGCTGGTTCCACTCTCTAGACCCCCAGACTGGAAAGATCTACATCGGTATTGAAAAGTATGCAAGTGCACTGATGTGCATCTATGAGGCTGCAATTTGTTCAGTAATTAGAGTGAGAACTGATGAGGTATGCACACATAGGATCATACTGAGACAATGGCAGAATGGTTATAAGAGAAATAGACTGTACCATAGAGTCTATTAGGGTTACGCAAGCTGTCACCATGGGTTAAGCAGTGATGGGTTAAACCAGGGATGGGCAACTGGCGGCCCACGGGCCTCATGCGACCCGCGACCTCCCTTTTGTAAGCCCGCGGACCAATAAATAAAAATATATTAATCATATTATTATTTTATTTTATTTATTTGGGGGGGGCTCAGTCAGGGTCTCAACTTACTATTGAGAGTTAGAATAATAGAATACACAAGGTGCAATTTCAAAATGTGCATCAGCAGTCACTGAAAGAAAGCCAAGACCTGAAGGATTACTTACTGATCTAGTCATTCAGGTTTTAGTACTGTATGCATGACTGACTCTCTCACATGACTCTCCGTTAATAGTCATAACGCATCTCTGTCTCCACCCCACCCACCTGTGTCCTCTATCTGCAGTCTGATCAATGCTGACTTTTGTGTGGCGGGCTGTCTCATAGCCTACGGGGCAGTGCTGGGCAAAGTCAGCCCGGTCCAGCTGTTGGTTATGACCCTGTTTGGTGTCACTCTGTTCGCTGTGGAAGAGTACATCATCCTGAACCTACTTCATGTGAGTCCCATCAAGCACTCTCTGGACGTACAACTATTAAATCATACACACTGTATTAACCATGGTTGGATTAATGAAATTCACCCTATAACCTTGATATAGTAACTTGTTTATGTAACCTCAATGGCCTTTGACATCTGCCTACAGCCAAGTAATCACATGGTTTGGTACACATGCTAACAAATGACTGTTTCTGTCCCCACAGGCTAGAGATGCAGGTGGCTCTATGGTTATTCACACCTTTGGAGGTTATTATGGTCTGGCCATCTCCTGGGTCCTTTACCGACCTAATTTACACCAGAGCAAGCGTATGCAGGGCTCTGTGTACCACTCCGATACTTTCGCCATGATCGGTGAGTTGCCTGTCGGAGTCAGTAGTCGTTCATTGCATAAACATATGAATGGTTCTGATTTGCCTTGTGTGTGTTTCACTCTCTATGGTGATGGTGACCTATCTTTAGTTTGTAGAAGTTTCTGTCATGGCACTGTTCCTGTTCTGACACAGTTCCTGTTCTGAAGTGTGTGTGGTGATCAGGTGTGTTTGGTGTGTTTTAACTGTGTGGTCCCTTCTCTCTCCTCAGGCACACTGTTCCTGTGGATGTTCTGGCCCAGTTTCAACTCGGCCATCACTGACCATGGAGACGGTCAGCACAGGGCAGTCATCAACACCTACCTGGGCTTGGCCTCTACTGTCCTCACCACAGTGGCCATCTCCAGCCTCTCCCAGAAGAATGGCAAGCTTGATATGGTAAGGAACCATTACTGTGTGTGTGTGTGTGTGTGTGTGTGTGTGTGTGTGTGTGTGTGTGTGTGTGTTTGCACGTACACATGTAACATTCTCTGTAACTTTGTATTTGTGACACTAACTGACAACCTCTCAGTCTACATAATCCTCCTCTGCTCTCATCTCATTGACTGACATGTATTCGAGTCTCATGACTGGTGCTCTCTCTTGCATAACAGGTTCATATCCAGAATTCCACCCTAGCGGGGGGTGTTGCCTTGGGGACAGCGGCTGAGTTTATGGTCTCTCCCTACGGCGCTCTGATCGTGGGGTTCTTCTGCGGCATAATCTCTACCATGGGCTACCTCTTCATTTCTGTGAGTCTCACCCCTGGGCACCATCCACTCACAGCTTGAAGCTAGAATGGCTTGTTTTGTAGGCGTAGTAGGTTCTGTCCAAAGAAAGTTATTACAAAACACAAAACAATTATTTACCTCTTATGAATGATGTTGGGGGCACACTCAAAAAAGAATGTATAGCACTCTAAATGGCTGCCTAATCTTTATTGGGCAGATTCCTTTGCCATAAACGGTAGCACACTATTTGGGGCTGTGTACGGGTGTGTTGTTAAAACTTGACCTGTCTCCTTCCAGCCCTTCTTGGAGAAGACACTGAAGATCCAGGACACGTGTGGAATACACAACCTGCACGCCATGCCTGGGGTGATTGGCGGGATAGTTGGAGCCATCACTGCTGCAGCTGCCAGCGAGTCAGTCTACGGAAAGCAGGGGTGAGTCAAAAGACCTGAGGGCCTGAGGCTACACTGTCAAACCACACAAACCTGAACATGTACCCTTGTTACTAGACAATCAGAACACAGATTCACCCACACCCTCTCATCAACCAATCATATCACACAGTTACTGTATGTCACAGGACATATCTTAAACGATTAATGTCATTTTACACCAAACAATTTATGTCACAGTCACAGTTTAGACTGTAATCCAACAGTTAGTTTGCATTTATTTGGAAATATACATAATCATTAGAAGACTCAACATAAAGCTTAAATATGGGACACAATCTGACTCTATATATTGTTATTTTCCGACCAGGTTGATCAACACGTTTGACTTCACTGGAGACTTTAAGAACAGAACCGTGTTAACTCAGGGTGGATACCAGGCCGCTGGCATGTGTGTGTCCATCGTCTTCGGGATTGTAGGCGGAGCTATAGTCGGTGAGTTTGGCCGAGATAGCATAGCTCAGAGATAGAGAGGAGCCATGGGCATATAAAGGGTGACCTAGAGGTGACATGGGTGCTATAGGGGGTGACGTACCTGAAGGAGAGAGACTGAAGTTGACACTATCTCCTCTGTTCACAGGTTCCATCCTGAAGTTACCCATCTGGGGCGATCCTGCGGATGAGAACTGCTTCGATGATGAGATGTACTGGGAGGTAAGGGAACAAGCCACTCTTCACCGGATGTTCACAATATAACCACTAGGTGGTGCCATTGTCTTTGATTTAGTCTCACGTGACGAACTACAGACCACCTTAGAGATCTACACTACCCTTCAAAAGTTTGGACACACCTACTCATTCAAGGGTTTTTCTTTATTTGTACTATTTTCTACATTGTAGAATAATAGTGAAGACATCAAAACTATGAAATAACACATATGGAATCATGTAGTAACCAAAAAAGTGTCAAACAAATCAAAATATATTTGAGATTCTTCAAATAGCCACCTTTTGCCTTGATGGCAGCTTTGCACACTCTTGGCATTCTCTCAACCAGCTTCATGAGGTAGTCACCTGGAATGCATTTCAATTAACAGGTGTGCCTTCTTAAAAGTGAATTTGTGGAATTTATTTCCTTGTTAATGTGTTTGAACCAATCAGTTGTTTTGTGACAAGGGGTGGTATTCAGAAGATAGCCCTATTTGGTAAAAGACCAAGTCCATGTTATGGCAAGAACAGCTCAAATAAGCAAAGAGAAATGACAGTCCATCATTACTTTAAGACATGAAGGTCAGTCAATACTGAAAATCTCAAGAACTTTGAAAGTTTCTTCAAGTGCAATCGCAAAATCCATCAAGCGCTATGATGAAACTGGCTCTAATGAAGACCGCCACAGGAATGGAAGACCCAGAGTTACCTCTGCTGCAGAGGATACGTTTATTAGAGTTACCAGCCTCAGAAATTGCAGCCCAAATAAATGCTTCACAGGGTTCAAGTAACAGACACATCTCAACATCAACTGTTCAGAGGGAACTGTGTGAATCAGGCCTTCATGGTCAAATTGCTGCAAAGAAACCACTACTAAAGGACACCAATAATAAGAAGAGACCTGCTTGGGCCAAGAAACATGAGCAATGGACATTAGACCGGTGTAAATTTGTCCTTTGGTCTGGAGTCCAAATTGGAGATTTTTGGTTCAAACCGCTGTGTCTTTGTGAGACGCGGTGTGGGTGGACGGATGATCTCCGCATGTGTATTTCCCACTGTAAAGCATGGAGGAGGAGGTGTTATGGTGTGGGGGTGTTTTGCTGGTGACACTGTCTGTGGTTTATTTAGAATTCAAGACATACTTAACCAGCATGGCTACCACAGCATTCTCCAGCGATTCGCCATCCCATCTGGTTTGGGCTTAGTGGGACCCAACACACCTCCAGGCTGTGTAAGGGATATTTTACTAAGACGGAGAGTGATGGAGTGCTTCATCAGATGACCTGGCCTAAACAATCCCCCGACCTCAACCCAATTGAGATGGTTTGGGATGAGTAGGATGGCAGCGTGAAGGAAAAGCAGCCAACAAGTGCTCAGCGTATGTGGGAACTCCTTCAAGACTGTTGGAAAAGCATTCCAGGTGAAGCTGGTTGAGAGAATGCCAAGAGTGTGCAAAGCTGTCATCAAGGCAAAGAAAGGGTGGCTATTTGAAGAATCTCAAATATAAAATATATTTGATTTGTTTAACACTTTTTTGGTTACTACATGATTCCATATGTGTTATTTCATAGTTTTGATGTCTTCACTATTATTCTACAATGTAGAAAATAGTACAAATAAAGAAAAACCCTTGAATGAGTAGGTGTGTCCAAACTTTTGACTGGTACTGTACATCTGAATTGTTATGATTTAAAAGGAGAAAAAAATGAAAAAACTATCAACTATAGTAGTCAATAAAACTATTGCATTAAATTTAAGTATGACAATAAAACTGAAATCACCTATGATTTCTTCACAGCTCCCTGATGAAGATGAAGAGCATCAGGAGAGCATCCCTCCCATTCTGGAGTACAACAACCACATTATCCACAAGCAGCAAGACCTGTAAGTCCATTCAGCATGCTCTGTTTGATCATATCACAAAAATAGTGTGATATGTTGAAGTTATAATCAAGGATTAGTTTTAAATACAGTACTTGTTTATAGATAATCCTTTCTCAAACCATTATGGTCTCTGTTGATTGTAATGACTAATCATTCCACAAGATGGAGTACTGTAGGAGAAAATGTGTGTTTCACATTCTAAGTCTGTGATTTTCTTTGTCTCTTCACAGATCTGAGTCCAACTTCTCTGTAGAAAACTGTGAAAGCTAAATACAGAAATGTTAGGACACCACTACCCAAACACGTGCTGCTGGACCACGGAACAACCACGGACCAACCACGGAAATCCAACAGACAACTGCACTCCCCCTAAATGAAGACACCTAAACAAGGCACCTTTAAGACACGCTTTATTGAATCTTATGTTAAGGTCATTAGATACATTTGAAGCCATTTGATACTGTATGTGCCTCCGTCCCCCGTCACCCACACCATTAGATCACATAGACACTTCCTGGATGGTTATGTACTGTCATGAAGCACTGTGTGCTGAATTCTGGCAAAATGCTGATCTATTGAAAGGACCTCAAAGATTTGCACTTAATCCACATTATGGATGTCCAACTATAACCTACTACACAAAATGGCCAATAAAGCTTTTCCTGAGCATTGGTATACTCTGTAATATATGTATTTACACAAAACAATCACACGTTGTGAAATCTTTGATCACAACCACTCTGAATTGAATGAGGATGAGGAAAGGATTTTTTATGAAATTACTTTGACCAATCCTCATTTTGTAGCCTTGTATGTTGGACATTTTTTTCCCATTTTCTTTTGTCTGAGAAAAATGTGTTTTAATACAGCTGGTGCATATGTAAGGAGGAAAGTAATTTTACTTTTAGTTAATCGTGAATATCTTGTTTATAGTGCTTTGTAAAAACCCAAAAGGGGTTTGCTCTATTTTCCCAATGCAGGAGTACCATTTGAGCCCCCAATGTGATCATTTTCTTTGTTTGGGATAAAGATTTACAGTATTTAACCAAGGAGTCAGTGATGAGTAATAGAAGTACATTTAAACTTTACTTGAAAGTTTTTGGTAATATAATGTATTTAAACAGCTTTTAAAGCTATGTATATGCAAACACATTTTCATCACTATCTCTAATGATTGAATGGATCCCCTGCCTTCTGAGATGCCCTCTATGTCTTCCACCTCTTAATTATGTTTTTACTGTACTGTTGTCTGAGTGACAGAAGTTATTTAGATGTTTTATGTAAATCTTATTCTATACATAAAATCATGTTTATTTAAATGTTGCTACTCATATAACTTAATAAATCAAATGTGATGTGAGATATACCATGTTTGCCTCTTCTCCTTGAAGATAGCTCCACAGCCTTGCAAGATGGATGTTAGGATGTGTATATCTGATGTCATGCTCAGTGTGAATGAGAAGATACTGTACACAAGATGTACATACAGACCAGCATGATCAACATGTACCGTCACAGGTGGGACCTTTTGAATATCCACCACTATGGTGAGGTAATGAAGGGCTTAAATCAATGAACTGCAGTCAGGAATTTTGGAGAGGGCAAACGCTTTTCACTGCACACAAAATTGCTTTTTCGCAGCAGGTTAGGAAAATTAACATAGCACGTTAGGAGACTGAGGTTAAGGTTAAGATAAAGGATTTGGGTTAGAGTTAGCAAAAATGATCTCCTAACCTGCTACGAAAATCTGTATCGAAGTGCCGTGAAAAGTGTGTCCCCCTTTTGGAGAGACTACTACTATGGGGCCTACACCATTTTACCATGTCTGTTTGAGGATGATGAATTGTTTGATGATTGTTTGAAAGTCATGGTAAGTCTTCTATTTCAAATCAGTAATATTATTGAAATTGTTTTGAATATATGAATCATGTCAATGTAATTGACTGTAGGTATAACAAGATGCTTTGGGACAGGCTACAACTAAGGAGAGTTTGAAAGGAGGTTTATTATGTAAGTTGCCTCTGAAATTGATCTAATGTCTGTACATAGGGGAAAATTATTTATCTAAATTTCTTCTCTGCTTATTTTTTGAGTGCTCCAACTTGTTTAACAGGAATGACTCATTTTTGGCTAGTGCTTCAGTGGTAACTTAAAGGTGGGTTTGAAAAGTGTGTTGCGCTCAAGTCTTTTCCTCATAGAAGTGCTGTGAGTCATTTGCGTGCTGTGAATCACCATTACTCTGAGCATACCTACCAGGAATCAGCTTTGGACCTTTATTGTGTGATGCCATTGCTCACCCTGTGTTAAAATCTGAGCTAGTAAAAAAAACTAAAAATGCTCCAGTGCCTTGAGCCACAACCAATCTGAGAGGTACAGTTGAAGTCGGATATTTACATACACTTTAGCCAAATACATTTAAACTCAGTTTTTCACAATTCCTGACATTTAATCCTAGTAAGAATGTCCTGTTTTAGGTAAGTTAGGATCACCACTTTATTTTCAGAATGTGAAATGTCAGAATAATAGTAGAGAGAATGATTTATTTCAGCTTTTATTTCTTTCATCACATTCCCAGTGGGTCAGAAGTTTACATACACTAGCATGTCCTTCCTCCTTTCGACGTTATTAGTATTTGGTAGCATTGCCTTTAAATTGTTTAACTTGGGTCAAACGTTTCGGGTAGCCTTCCACAAGCTTCCCACAATAAGTTGGGTGAATTTTGGCCCATTCCTCCTGACAGAGCTGGTGTAACTGAGTCAGGTTTGTAGGCCTCCTTGCTCGCACATGCTTTTTCAGTTCTGCCCACACATTTTCTATAGGATTGAGGTCAGGGCTTTGTGATGGCCACATCAATACCTTGACTTTGTTGTCCTTAAGTCATTTTGCCACAACTTTGGAAGTATGCTTGGGGTCATTGTCCATTTGGAAGACTCATTTGCGACCAAGCTTTAACTTCCTGACTGATGTCTTGAGATGTTGCTTCAATATATCCACATAATTTTCCTTCCTCATGATTCCATCTATTTTGTGAAGTGCACCATTCTCTCCTGCAGCAAAGCACCCCCACAGCATGATGCTGCCACCCCCGTGCTAAACGGTTAGGATGGTGTTCTTCGGCTTGCAAGCTATCCCCTTTTCCTCCAAACATAACGATGGTCATTATGGCCAAACAGTTGTATTTTTGTTTCATCAGACCAGAGGACATTTCTCCAAAAAGTACGATCTTTGTCCCCATGTGCAATTGCAAACCATTGTCTGGCTTTTTTGTGGCAGTTTTGAAGCAGTGGCTTCTTCCTTGCTGAGCTGCCTTTCAGGTTATGTCAATTTAGGACTCATTTTACTGTGGATATAGATACTTTTGTACCTGTTTCCTCCAGCATCTTCACAAGGTCCTTTGCTGTTGTTCTTGGATTGATTTGCACTTTTCGCACCGAAGTACGTTCATCTCTAGGGGGCAGAATGCGTCTCCTTCCTGAGAGGTATGATGGCTGCGTGGTCCCATGGTGTTTATACTTGCATACTATTGTTTGTACAGATGAACGTGGTACCTTCAGGCGTTTGGAAATTGCTCCCAAGGATAAACCAGACTTGTGAAGGTCTACAAAACATTTTCTGAGGTCTTGGCTGATTTCTTTTGATTTTCCCATGATGTCAAGCAAAGAGGCACTGAGTTTGAAGGTAGGCCTTGAAATACATCCACAGGTACACCTCCAATTGACTCCAAGGATGTCAATTAGCCTATCAGAAGCTTGAATTTTCCAAGCTGTTCAAAGGCACAGTCAACTTAGTGTATGTAAACTTCTGACCCACTGGAATTGTGATACCGTGAATTATAATTGAAATAATCAGTCTGTAAACAATTGTTGGAAAAATTACTTATGTAATGCACAAAGTAGATGTCCTAACCAACTTGCCAAAACTATAGTTTGTTAACAAGAAATTTGTGGAGTGGTTGAAAAATGAGTTTTAATGACTCCAACCTAAGTGTATGTAAACTTCCGACTTCAACTGTATGTAGCAGGGTACTCTGTCCTGTCTCACGAGGCACACGCCGATGTCATTGTGACCTACTCTGGCCACTTCCCCCGGTCAAAGGTGGGAGTTGGAGGGTTTAGAGAGGTTAATCCAGGGGCCTGAGGGGCTGTATTACATAACCAGAGACGCTTGTTTAGCCTTATAGGCCAACATGTTAGAGGTTAAAGGTTAGATCAATCACTGTCACACTCGATGAAGTGAAGAGCACCCCTCTGACTAAGTGTCAGAGGCCTGGTGTTAACCCTACCATCTGTTACTCCCTCCCCTCATCTATCACCCTGTGTTTTCTGTGAACAGGTATTATTTTAATGTTTTGCTGTGTATTTTAATGTGTATATGGATGTGTAGTTTAATGTGTATATTGTATTTTGATGTGTATAGTTGTGCTAAACAGGGCACATCTGGAAAAGAGACCTTGGTCTCAGCATGACTCCCTGTCAAAATAAAGGTTAAATACGCAACTGATGTGGACTATGTCCTGTGTCTTCTGTCTGAGACTCTCTATGATATCTTCATTATAGGTCTGACAAACATGAGTATCACCATCATTGTACCAAGGCCCTGAATAACTCTCACTTTCAAACTCACATACCCATAGGCATTTCTATTTCAAGAGTATCTGCATCAGGTCAAAGAGAGGGGTTATTAGTATGGCCATAAACACAGACAGAAAGCAGACCATGTCATTGCTCGCTGAGCATAATGTGTGGGTGTGGTGGGTTAAGGAGAGAGGCTGAGCTGGCCTGATAGAGGTCTGTGGCCTGTCCATTTTGGTCAGGGCCAACCTTTCCAATCCCAGTATTCTCATGGTAATGAGGCCTAACAGAGATCCCGGTCGCTGGACAGACCAGTCAATAGGGTCATTTCCTGATCCATCACCATGGTGTTTAATGAACTCTAAACACTCAGTGTGGACACTAGCTTTGTGCCTGCCTGACAAACCAGCTGGTTTTATAGAGCTTTATTGAGTGAAGTGGTCACTATAAATTATGATTTTTATATTTAAGCTTAATTATGAGGTTACTTCTCTTAACTATCAGTTGGAACATAGTAGTTCGCTGAATATTTAACAAGGGACCCTTTATTCACAATGGAAATTGTATTCTACAGGAATGAGTGGCAGGATATACTGTATGTATCTACATTTGGAAAGAATTGGACAGCTTCCTCATAATGAATCTACTCTGGAGTAAGTTCAGTGAGCAGCATGTCCCTAGGTTTGGCCCCTGAGTCCTGAAATGGCTTTACGAGGAATTCCTCACTTCTAATCCTGATGGGAGGAAAGTCAACCAGGGGAACCCTGACACTAAGGCAGTGTGCAGCAACTCCAGCCCAGGTTTAGGGGATTACATGGGATAAATTAGATGGACAGCAGGGGAGAGCAGGGAGGGTGGAGCAGCGATTTCCCTGATTTCACATAGCTTTCCCATGAGGAGGAGGGAGGAGGGATTGGAGCTTCAAACTGAGTGTGAGAGAGAGAGAGCTAGACAGAGGAGGTAAAGAATGAGAGTGAGGGGGAGAAGTGAGAGGGAAATGGCTTCAAATCTCTTCTTCTGGCTAATCAAACAAGGCTGTGGGGGTTTGAGGGGCCGGCAGAGGGGGATGGAGGCGGGATGCAGAAGGCAGGAGGAGGAGACAGTGGGACTGTAACAGAGATGTCCCTGTTAATCCTGTGTTTGAAGAGTGCAGGCGGACAGGCAGGTGGGCAGACCCTCCTATAGTCCCCCCTGAAAGGACCCGGGGTGCTGGAGGAGAGTGGAGGGAGCTCTTCTCCTGGATCACATGACCCTGGGAGTGTGTGTGAAACCACTCTGCCCACCATTGTCCCCCCACGGGAAAGGCTGCAGAAAGCCTGTAATCAGATTAAAGGTTGCTGGGAAGAGGGGGGACAGATTTTCGGGGAACGTGGAGGGGGGGTGGCCGCTCTCTAATCAATACCTGCCATTGAAGTGCAGGAGAGGGGCTAAATAACACAGCAGGTGGGCGTGGGGTACTGGGCTGCGGGGACAAATTGGCCTGTTGTTAGAGGGGGGATAACGGCTGGGCCGGGAGGAGTGGCACAATCAGTAAGCTTGGAGTGTGGTAGAATGGGTGGGGTGGGAAAGGGGGGACCGGGAGAACTCAAAAGGTGGCTGCCCTCTCCCCTCCCGCCCTGGCAATTATATCACTTTTGTGAGCTGATTGGAGCAGGCTGCAGGGTCCATCTGGGCTGATAGATCTCTATTCTCAGACTCACACTGGTCTCACCAACCCACCACTCAATGAGCTATCAGGGGCTCCTTTGCTCTTAATAGGACTCATCATCATCAGGCTTCCTGAGAGGTCTGTCCCTGTCAGTCAGCCATCACACAACACCACAGCTCACTAATGACAGACAATAGGCTTCTCTCTGCTTCCCTCCAGGTCCCAGGTGGAGCATTAATGGAGAGAGAACTTCAACTAGTCGCACCATTTCATTTGAACACTGAGGCTGTGGATGGTCTTTTGTGCTTAGGTGCTTGAATGGATGTGATGTGGAAGGAATGAATGTGAAAGAGGTTTCTGGTTGTGAAGGACACTCTCTTGAAACATTCTGGAAAGTGAGAAGCATCAGGGGTGGAATATTACATAAAGGAAACTTCTCATCTCCATGGGGAAGGGGGATAAAAAAACAATGTAAGACAAAACGGACAACACAGACAGAAGACACTGGCAACAGCACAATTACACCAGCAAACACACAGTGGATGTATGTGTGGTGTGTGTGAAGTAAAGCAACATGCGTCCTTACATAAGGAAACACAAACTAGTGACAATTAGAAACAACTACTAACAGATCCTGGAGCTTTAGGTTGGCTTGGAGGGAATTCCAAGACCAGGGGACTGAGTAATTCAAGTACTTTTTCCATGCTCGGTTCTAATTTTCGGGACTGTTAGCATAAAACAACATGGAGATTTGAGCTAGAATTTGAGCTTGAGTTTTCATTTCGAGCTAGAAGAGAGGATAGTTAAAAGGGCAGTTTTCCTAAAATGGCCTTCTAAATAACAATGAACCAGTGTTTGAGCCTGAGTGTTGCTGGTGATGTCCACCCCACAGCACAGTAGAGATCACATGGGTGAGTTAACCAACCAACCAACCACCACAGGTTATGGAAAATGTGCTCTTTGAGGATGTTGTCCCACAGGTTTCTTTAAGGACAAAGCCCCCACTTCTATCTCAAAGTAAAAAATAAAATAAAAAAATAAACTATAGTATATAATACAGTATACTACAGTCTGCAAAAACACTACAGTAAATCCTACAGTCTGCAAAACACTACAGTAATTACTATAGTATAGTACAGTTTTTTTTACTACAGTATTTATACTATAGTAAACTGTAAATAGTACAGTATACTACAGTCATGTCAGCAACACTACAGCAAATATTACAATAAAGTCTGCAAAAACACTACAGTGAATACTATAGTATTTATACCATAGTATGCTATAGTATTTGTTCATGTGGGGCTGCATGATACACAGAGTCAAGAGCCTTCAGTGTAGAGTTGTCCAACACAGAATAAAAGTACAACAAATCAACTATTTTCTGGCGACAAAGGAAACAACAAGTCTCAAATCGTACAGATTCTGTTGAATGTAAAACTTTTTTTTTGCCATCTGACATTAGTCCATTTGTTGGGGTCAACGGGGATGGTCTTGGGAGGGGATGACTCTGTAGAGGAGTCACTGATGAGGGAGAACCAGAGAAACATCAATTCATAGATGAACTGGGCTTTGATCAGGACACAAAGCAGCAGGATCAGTGATGGTGTGAAAGGGGTGGCGAGCAGAGCTGGATTAAAAGGATCCAATTAGTTGCTCCACCTGCATCAGGCCACCAATTAGAGTGGGAGTAGGCTGGTGGGGAAACGTCTCATAGTGCCGTCTGATTGAGAGGTGATCATTAGCCTTTTATAAATCAATAGCTTGGTTTGATTGGCAGGTAGAATCAGAGAGTGAATGGGAGATGGAAAGGGTAAAATGCCTGTCAGTGAAGACTCTGTGTAGCTGCTACAATGCTCATGATGGTGCTCATCATGAACCCAACAGTAAGTTGAAATGCATATAATATATTGAAATTATTGCTGACAGAATCTCTGGTATCTGAAATCCCTCCCTTGGCGATGCTGCCGTATAATTAACTACAAGTCAGGACTGTAAGTCTATACCAGGGGTAGGCAACCCTGGTCCTGTTTTTGATTTAACCAAACTGGAAGACCAGGTGTGTTGAATTTAGTCAATCACTGAACTGATCAATTAGCTCTGTTGGTCAGATGTAGAGCCTAGTTGGGACAAAATCCTGCAGTACCTGTGGCACTCCAGGAACAGGGTTGCCTCCCTCTGGTCTAGACAGTGTAAACAAAGCTTTGTAGCTCTGTTCACTCGTCAGTTGACATGTTGCCACATTGGGAGGATGACACACCCCACTAGGCTGTATTTTCTTACTGTCACTCAATTGTTTTATTGCACACCGATGCCCTCGGAGCATAAGCTAGAAATGTGACCATTCAGGTGACTTAAAGGTTCATTGTGTTTATGAAAATGCTAGAACATTACAGACATTCCTTTGTTTATTTTGTTTTCTTAGTTGATAATAATTGCCTGGAATTGGTGGGGGAAATAGCTGGAGGACATAAAGTAAAACGGCAAAACAGACAGACAATTTTATTTTAAATATTGTTATACAGTATACTGATACTTTATCAATGGCAGACCATTGACTGTAAAATAAAGCTATTATATTTCTGGTCCTGAGAATAAGTTAAGATGTGATAGTTTTTGCAAGATGGTATTCTAAAACAGAGCTGAAAATAAAGCTTCTGTAAAGCAGTTGTTGGAGCAGTCTGGGTGCTCATCCCCACCCCTAGAGGGGTGCCTCTGAATGGGGCCCATGTCCTTTCTTGCATCAGGGTGCTGCTGGAGGAATAGAGTTACAGATAATGACAGGGTTTAGGCACTGAATACAGGCCTACTGGGTTGGAATAAACTGATTGACAGCCTCCTTTAAAGGCCCAGTGCAGCCAAAAACGTGATTTTCCTGTGTTTTATATACAGTTGAAGTCGGAAGTTTACATACACTTAGGTTGGAATCATTAAAACTCGTTTTTCAACCACTCCACAAATTTCTTGTTAACAAACTATAGTTTTGGCAAGTCGGTTAGGACATCTACTTTGTGCATGACACAAGTCATTTTTCCAACAATTGTTTACAGACAGATTATAATAATAAATAATATCTCACTTATAATTCACTGTATCATAATTCCAGTGGGTCAGAAGTTTACATACACTAAGTTGACTGTGCCTTTAAACAGCTTGGAAAATTCAGGAAAATGATGTCATGGCTTTAGAAGCTTCTGATAGGCTAATTGACATCATTTGAACCAATTGGAGGTGTACCTGTGGATGTATTTCAAGGCCTACCTTCAAACTCAGTGCCTCTTTGCTTGACATCATGGGAAAATCAAAAGAAATCAGCCAAGACAGAAAATAATTGTGGACCTCCACAAGTCTGGTTCATCCTTGGGAGCAATTTCCAAACGCTTGAAGGTAAACCCAACTATACGAGGGGGTTGCTTGCAAGCCGAAGAACACCATCCAATCGTGAAGCATGGGGGTGGCAGCATCATGCTGTGGGGGTGCTTTGCTGCAGGAGGGACTGGTGCACTTCACAAAATAGATGGCATCATGAGGAAGGAAAATTATGTGGTTATATTGAAGCAACATCTCAAGACATCAGTCAGGAAGTTAAAGCTTGGTCGCAAATGGGTCTTCCAAATGGACAATGACCCCAAGCATACTTCCAAAGTTGTGGCAAAATGGCTTAAGGACAACAAAGGCAAGGTATTGTAGTGACCATCACAAAGCCCTGACCTCAATCCTATAGAAAATGTGTGGGCAGAACTGAAAAAGCATGTGCGAGCAAGGAGGCCTATAAACCTGATTCAGTTACACCAGCTCTGTCAGGAGGAATGGGCCAAAATTCACCCAACTTATTGTGGGAAGCTTGTGGAAGGCTACCCGAAAGTGTATGTAAACTTCTGACCCACTGGGAATGTGATGAAAGAAATAAAAGCTGAAATAAATCATTCTCTCTACTATTATTCTGACATTTCACATTCTGAAAATAAAGTGGTGATCCTAACTGACATAAGACAGGGAATTTTTACAAGGATTAAATGTCAGGAATTGTGAAAAACTGAGTTTAAATGTATTTGGCTAAGGTGTATGCAAACTTCCGACTTCAATTGTATATTTACACACTATGAGGTTGGAATGATACTGTGAAATTGTGAAAATTATGATAACGCCATTTTGCCACAGTGGTCCTCTGTAGCTCAATTGGTAGCGCATGGCGCTTGTAACGCCAGGGTAGTGGGTTTGATCCCCGGGACCACCCATACGTAAAAATGTATGTGCACATGACTGTAAGTCGCTTTGGATAAAAGCGTCTGCTAAATGGCATATTATTATATTATTATTAGTGTAAGAGCTGTTTGAAAAGACCGCCTGAAATTTCAGCTTGGTTTGGTGGGTTGGAGTTTTGGCCTGCCGGGCGACATCACCAGGCGGTACAAGTTAATAGACCAATAACAAAGAGAGTTTCAAACCTCTCTGCCAATAACAGTTAGTTTTCAGGTTAAATATCCCTCCCATTAGGCTTGTCCAATTAGGCCCCTCACTCAGATCTCTCCCAGACAGTCCTAGCAAAAGTCTGTTTTCTGAGTTGCCTGTTTGCCAAGAAGCTATTTTTTGTTTCTTTTTGACCCTTTTAATTGAAAACAATCCCGGTAAGGTACTTCATTACTACCCAGAAATGGTTTGATATTGAGATTAAAATGGCTACATTGGACCTTTAATCAATCCATCTGTTAACAGACACTAGCACTTAAATGATCCTCCTTCACTGGCCGGGAAAAATGATGGCTACCTGACAGACGGTAGCAAAAGAGAAAGAGAGGGAAATACAACAGGCCACTAAATTTAACCTACCGTCAGACAAAAGGAAGCACAAACGAAGTACTTAGGACAACTACACCTCTCCACGGCCCTTCTGTTACACCATCTACACCTCTCCACGGCCCTTCTGTTCCACCATCTGGGGGTGTTGCTAGGATGTTTTTTAAGCCAACACTTTGAGAACGGATTGACTTTTTGGTTTATTTGCCTAAACGGCAGTCACATCGGCGAGCTCTCAAATGAATCTCTCTCCGATAGCACACATCTGTCCCTTTAGCTTTCGAGCAAGTTGCTCTCGTAACTTTTCCCATATTCCTATTCCTTCCTCATTCTACGTTCCCGCTCTTTTCCTTCATATGCAAAGGAGAGCCTGTGCTCCAACCCCACAGGCCGTCATCATCATTCTGTACCAGTGGCCTGCTGCTCACTGCAGTTGTTTTAGAGCCTCTGTCAGACCTCCACCGCAAAGAACAACCATTAGTCATGATCTTATCCTCCAAGTATCTGCACCTTTCTTTTCTTCCTCTCCAAGTTTCTGCCTCTCTCCTTTCTCTGTGTGACAAGTAACGGAGAGGGGGAGGGGGAGGGGTCTCCTCTCCAACCATCAGATGAACTTCACACTGGATAAATAAAGAGGCCTTTTCAGTCGGTCACAGAGAAGGCCCTCTCTCTACTGCAGGGCCCTGTTGCTAAGGTGCAAGGCCTTTTCATTGCTCAGCTCCTGTTGCTACGGATGGCGCCTCTCTCTCACTGGAGGCTGGTTGCTAGGCAAGGCAGAGAGCTAGAGAGTGCACGCGGCCCGGTCTGGCGGTATTGTTCTGCCTGGCGAGACATCTCTTTCCAACGGTAGCCGTGATTGACGCGTCCCTGCCTGCCTTATGTTGGTATGGTCCCCCCTGAGGGATCCTGAGCCTGCTGGGTGGCACACGCGCACACACACACACACACACACAGACTGTCTCGTGAATGAGTCGGGCTGATTGAAGGCAGGTCTGACTCCTCTCGGCAGTGAAAGCACTCCACACATTCCTCCACACCTAGGGGAGGGACACAGTAATTGTCGCTGGCCCTGATGGTCGTCCATTCAGGCTCTGGACTCAGCCACCAGCAAGCTATGTTTCGTAACTGCAGTTGAATTTGAGTCATCTTTTTGTAAGTGTGTTTGGTTTTTCTATGAAGGACTATCTCAAAAAGGATATGTTATATATCTAAACTGAGGTAAATGGATGGAGTCTTCAGTGCTATTTCCAATCCTATTTCCAAAACTATTATCTTGGTTCTCAGAACACACATTGTCCAATACAGCGCTGGTATGCCCTCACGCAAACATTCCCAAGCATGTAAATCAGGGAGCTGAGAGGGACATGTCCATGTGTGGTCAGACTGTCCCATGGTGGCTGGTGGGGAGATGAAAGAGAGGCCGAGGGGCCACCCATTGTGTCCCTGTAGGGTTTGGCAGCCCAGAAGTGGCCCCAAGTGGCCCCATTTGCCGTACATGCATATTTATGCCCACATGTAGATGTATGCAGATTGAGGGCTGTGGGAGGCTGTAGATGTGTCTGTGTCTGATTTTGCAGTGAGAGAGACTGACCTTGCTGTCACAGGGATTCAACTGAGGATGGGGGGCTGAATAACCCTCTCTCTAGCCCTGTCTGGGTGAGACCACCCCAGGCATTTCCCCAGCCTAAGCCCCAGCCCCAACCACAGCCCCAGCTACAGAGCAGAGCACAGCAGCCACACAGACAGACAGGGTTGGGAGTCAGACAGGGGAGGCGAAGGCATTGTTCCCCTCACTCAGCCCCCAGAGGCCTTGCCTGGTCTGGGTCTGGGTCTGGATCCCCTTCCATGGAGCTCTCTACAGTATAGGCTAACTACTATACCCACTGTGAGAGATGGGGCAGGCTGAGAGACTACAGCTACAATAGGAATCTAGACGCTGGGGTCAGATGTCACCATAGGCTGCAGGTGCTGCTGTTGTGTGGCCTCCATTGCTGATGCATCTTTTATTATGATAGAATGCATGCATGGGAATAAACTCAGGAATTTTCGTTGCTGGGACAACATCCCCCCACCCTCTCCTTAATTGTATTTGTATTCTGATTTGAGAAGGGTTAAAGTACAGTAAGTGTAGGGTGAGAGAAGAGACACCAAAGAGTGAGGAAAATGGAAGGTAAATACAGCTCCTGTTTGGCTGTTGGTTGTGGTGTTAAACTTGGTGAAATGTACACATCAACACCTCCAAGTTATGTCACATAAGCTTTTTTCCTCTTGTTTTGTGAAACCCTGAGTTGTTGTTTTATTGCACAATTCTGATTGGTTTAGGACCTTCTGTGTGTATTGTCCTTCACTAAGCCCTTGAGCTTAGGTGAATGACAGAGCTTCTTCGAAGGTGTCACCATGCTTACTGTCACACTGTTGATGGAAATGCTATAACAAACTGAAATAATTCTCGTATTTTACATTCCTGTTGTACTTACATGTTTTCAAAGTAGAAAATAGCAGGAACAAACTTCAGGAGATAGTAAATATCGCCCATTGGGAGTCAGGTCCAGCACATGACTTCTATAACATGAAGCCAATGGTGTGCACACTTTACCCTTTCTAATTTGATGCATTTTTATGCATCACACTGTCCTGTGTAGCTGTGGTGAGCGGAGGCTGCTGCTGATGCACAGACAGGCAGACAGGGGGCAGCCGACTCATACAGCACAGGACAAGTACAGTGGAGGAAGAGAGAGAGTCGGAGAGAGGGAAGGAAGAACAGACTCACAGAGAGGGAGGGAGGGAGGGAGCGAGAGCGCATGGGACAGGGAGGGAGGGAGGGGTGTATTCTCTGGGGAAGGCTGTGTGTTTGGGTGAAAGGGGACAGCGTGTGTATTGTTGGAGCCCCTGACTCGCCACCCTGGAGAGCCCCCTGTTCCCACGGTCGGCAAACAAACACACCCCCCCCCCCCCCACCCCCCTCCCCATCTTCCCCCTGTCCAACCCTCGCACTCCGAGGTGATGTCATTAATTACCATTAAAATGAGTGTGACAGCAAGCGAGTGTGCATGCGTCTGCCAGTGTGTGTGTGTATGTTTTTGTGTGCGTGTGCGTGCATGTGCGTGTGTGTGTGGGAGATGGAGGGAATGAAAAAGAAAGAGACCATTGTCTGCTCTGAAATAAAGAAATATCCACTGAACCATTGTAAACGAGGCAGAAAAATGGACCAAAATACAGGGTTATGTGAGTGAGAGCTGGCCTGTCACATCATGTCAGAGCCTCACAAAACCTGATCTCCATACACTGCCCTGCCTGGCCACTGAGAGACACTGTGCCCCTGTGACTGAGAGACAATGTGCCCCTGTGACTGAGAGAGACTGTGCCCCTGTGACTGAGAGACACTGTGCCCCTGTGACTGAGAGAGACTGTGCCCCTGTGACTGAGAGACACTGTGCCCCTGTGACAGAGAGACACTGTGCCCCTGTGACTGAGAGACACCGTGCCCCTGTGACTGAGAGACATTGTGCCCCTGTGACTGAGAGACACTGTGCCCCTGTGACTGTGGGAGACTGTGCCCCTGTGACTGAGAGACACTGTGCCCCTGTGACTGTGGGAGACTGTGCCCCTGTGACTGTGGGAGACTGTGCCCCTGTGACTGTGGGAGACTGTGTGTGAGATGTGTGTGTACTCCTGATGTAACTCAGAGTTTTCCCTCCAATGTCTCGAAAGAGAGGGAGTGATTTTATTTTTTTATGAACGGCCGTGTGTTTGTGTGTGTGTGTGTGTGTGTGTGTGTGTGTGTGTGTGTGTTGCCAAGTGGAGCCACACTAAACAGGCTGCCCTCTCTCGTTGTGCCATGAGCAGGGACCCGGACAATTCTTGATCAAATTTGCAGCCACATGAATGCATGGGAGTCCACCTCATCAAAGTCCACACAGATAATTGCTACCATTTGATCTCTACTCTCTCCAAGGACATTCAGTGTTAATTAGGAGCTCTGATTGGGGGAGAATGAGGCGAGAAATGAGGGGAATGTTTGTGCTTTGTTGTCCAGCACAAAGCTCTCTTCTCTGGGTTTACCCTGCTCTGCTGGGCCGAGGTGGACGGAGGTCCTAGACTCTGAGTGGCTCCTTGTTTCCAGGACCAGGTCCGTCTCTATCTCTGGGAGAATGCTGCTGATCTGCCCCTCATCCTCCAAGCTCATCAAGGCATCCCAATGAGCTGAAACAATAAGCTGCATTGAGGGGAAGAGATGTACAAATGAAGGCCCTTTCCTCTAACCGCTAGTGTTGGAGCCACAGGAAACATCTTCACAGACCCCTCGTTGTTAAACTCATCATGGCAGCCAGGCATGCTACCTTTGGATCCTTTGGATGGGAAGCTGGATATTTTAATTGGGTTTTATGTGTTTTTGTGTGTGCGTGCGGGTGATTGTGGTGTGTGTGTCTGTCTGTGTGTGTGTGTGCGTGTGTGCGTGCGGGTGATTGTGGTGTGTGTGTCTGTGTATGTGTGCATGTGCATGTGTGTGTGTGCGTATGTGTGTGTGTGCGTGCGCCAAAGAGAAGGAGCATAAATTAGCATGTGTATGTGCATGCCTACTTGCATTCAAGTATGTGTAATAATTAACGCAAAAAAAAAATCTAACATTAATATCACTTCAATCGATTTAATAGCACTAAATATTAAAGTACAAGATACAGTACATACATAATGTATTGGCATGGGACTGAGTCAATGGAAAAGCATCCAATTTGGGGGAAAGTTTCATCACTTACAAAATCGAGGTTTTGCCAATTATTTAGAACATGTCAAGGAGATCAGAATGTCCCTGTGTTGAGTTGAATTCTCTTTCCTACACCAGGGTCCGTATCCACAAAGCATCTCAGAGTAAAAGTGCTGATCTAACATCAGTTTTGCTTTTTAGATCAAAATGAATAATATTATATGGACAGATCCTAGATCAGGACTTATACTCTGAGACGCTTTGTGGATACTGGCCCAGATCTTACTTCTCACAGTGTGAAAATAAATCTCAAAGCACTGTTCACTTAACGTTAAACTTCTTGAGATTACAGTTGTAATGGATAACATGTCTTCTTGACAGCTTATTATCCTTGAAACATTTAATTGATATATATATATATATATATATATATATATATATATATATATATATATATGTTGTACTTTATCCAGTATCTATAAACAAATATCATATCTGAATTATGATTACTTACTGTACATACTTTATTTGTTTTGTAGGCAAAGCACATTTTCTCTAGCACACTCTAGTGATATCACTGTGAGAGATTTGATTTGGTTAAAACAAATGAGGAATAGAATTTGATGGGAAAATATCTGTAGTATTTACTCAACCTTCATTTAGCACGGTACTGTATAGGTCACTGAGAGTAAAATAACCATTTACAATAATGACCTGGTGGTGTTGTACAGTTCAAAGGGAAAAGTAGCATGTTGCTACCTCACAGTCCAACTGAGATATATGAATAGAATTAGTAGAAGAATAGACTGGATATGTTAGAGTTCTCCATATGAGAGGTATAGTTACATTACAGTTCACATGCTGAGTTGCACAGGGCAAGGCTGAGACAGAGGCCCGTGTTACCAGCAGATGGTGCCAACGTGGCATAGACTGGCACAGTGAAGCCCGGCAGCAATAGGGGCATCTGATTTTCACCCACTGGGTTTACCATGCAGCCTCTGTTCTCTGTGTGAAACACAATACCTTATATAGTCATCTATATTACACTTACATTGCACTTACATTGACTTTCTGCAGGCATGGGTGTTTATGTGGGGGGTAGGCCTGGAAAAATCTGGTTTGTAATGTGCTCTAGTGTTTAATGGCCCATATCGTTAACAGTGTGCATGCACATATAGATTGTACATACATAATTGAATTAATGTTCATTTGGAAATTGTCACAATATTTCTAATTGTTTTGAGCGGCAGACATGAAATGGATTTGAAATGGCACTTTGCATGAGTTGATGCTGAGGCATTACAAGCTGCAATAATTAATATGTTTGTACATTGTTGCAATCATTTGAAAAGGTCAAGAGTTTACAGAAAATCCATACCCCATTGGAGCTCTGCAGGATCAACAGAGATGTAAACATAATAATGCCATTACAATAGAGTGAAAGAGGTGGCATAAATAGGTAACATACAGAATATGGCAATGTGTTGTTTGAGTTGTGGTTGACATATAGAATCATGTATGTTTGACTGAGATCACTTCACTTGGACACAACCCACACACAGGCTTAACTGGCCATTCACCAAGATGGCAGTGAGTGGGAAACATTATTGAGTCCTTCCACCTCCCAGGAACTGTATCAATCACTCAGAGAGACCCAAACGGAAGAGCTTAGCACATTTCTCCCTCTTTCTTTTCCGCTTTTCACAATAAACAAAAGGGGGATAGAACCAGAACCAGTGCACCGATCCAGGTCTCTAGGAGGGCCGGCGGTGATGGTGGTGGTGGTGGTGGTGTGGTGTTTTGTGTTTTTTTTTTTTTTTTTTTTTTTTTTTTTTTTTTTTTTGTTGTTGTGTTTTTGTGTGTCTTGGCTACTTTCGCCATGGTCTGTTCTGTCTCCATTAACATTCTGAGGCTGTGCACTCAGAGCACCAGGCTCTGAAAGAGATCGCTTAGACTCTCTCTCTCTCTCTAACTAGGAGACAGCTAGGACAATAACTCTACTGTGTGACTTCCTACTCTCTATATATAACTCCCACGCTACAAAATATACACACTACACCACCGCCATGAATGGACCCCACTGTTAACTAACCCTACAGTGAGTGGCCATGATTAAATATAGGCCTCTGTGTTCTTTTTGATAATTTCTTGGGCTTAATGAATGTGTTTAATGCACTGGTGTATGTCCATTCTAGAGTAGAGTCTCACTTTCAGATGACATAATATGCATGAGTTAGATCATCTAAATACATGGGCTCTATGCTTTCATATAGAAATCAAAATGCAGGACAACACCTCACCTGAGGTTCAAACGGAATTCCCATCCGCTTCCGGGCCTATTTACTGATGAGCATTGATTACAGGATGCAGCACTCTTAGTAGCCCATTTTCCCTTGTGGGATGTAGTACAGTAATTCACTTAGTTTGGACAGTCATCATGATAAAATAGCCTAAAATATAGTTCCTGTTGTTTTAGAAAACGGTATAGAAGAAAAGTTACATTTATTTCGATTTATTTCAGTGTCTTGAAAAATACCCTTTGAGAATAAAATATTAAATAAATAAAATACATAAAATGTTGCATTTATAAGGACCATACGTTTTCTAGAAATTGATACATGTCACTTAATATATCGAAATAATAGTAGAGATTTAGTTGAATTAGATATATCTAATACAAACACATTATGAAAATAATCTCAATAGGCTATTTGATTAAAACATCTGAAAGGATGGTTACAAAAAAACATCACAAGGAGAAATCAAATAGAATTTACCATAAGTACAATATAGCCTTTAAAACGTATAGGCTACTATCAAAACCAAGGCAATCAGCACACATTTATAAACGCTTACAAACACCATATAAGTTGTAATATAGCCTATTAGGCTACAGTGGCATGCAAATATGCCTACAAAAATGTCCATTCAAAGAACATTTCGAAGAATTGAGAAACAAATGTTACAGTAATTATGATATTATGATAGTGTGGTTTATAATCCCCGTCTCTCCTACGAGGCTCGCCTAGATGACAATTAAACAATTAAAAATCGATAATTATACAACTCTGAAGAGGAAAGTTGAATATAATTTCCACTCCTCTAAAAGATCATTTAAAAAATGATTTATCCCTATAAATATCAAATCAAAAATGGATTATTGACATATGGCCTATCAAATATTATAAATTATGTTCAGGTCAGATCAAAACTGTAACTGAGATATAACAGAGAAATGCATTATTATTTAACTATAAAAACATATTTCCCTCTATGATGCTATGTCAGTTCCATTTGTTTCAAAGGGGCTGACATGAACAGTTGAAGTCACTTTTATCCGCAGCAGAATTTGCAGGAAATGCTTGATCAAAATGTTTTATTACCAGTTCGTTTTCCGAGGGCTTTGTACAAGATGACTTAAAACTATATGATTGAAAAGCTATAAGCATCGTAGTAGCATATCAAATGCATCACATAGTTAAAGTCATGTCTTAATTTTGTCATGGACCAGATCAGGTAGACTACAGACTACTGTAGTTGGCAACCACACTCCTGAAGTATGGCCAGCATTCTATTGGAAACTTGTTCTTTAATTACAGTAACTTTATTTTAGTGTTGTAAGAAGTTCTGCAACTACAACTGCTACAATACCACATGCATAAAATGATAAATAAGATAAAGTTTATACTATGAGATTTCTGATTGCAAAACTACAAAACTATGAGGCTCTGAAACGTATCGAAATGTGTCAATGCTGAAACAATAAGCAGCCCTCTCTGGACGGGAGCCTAATTAAAACCAGCCAAGAATAGAGACACCATTTAGACGCCATCTATTCAGGCATTTAAATCGTGATTTTCCATAATAGCTCAAACTTTAAAGCTCTTTATCAGATATCTTTGGTCTTTATAGTATTGTATTGGAAGCAGTTGAGTTTTATCATATTTACACAGTTGAGTTAATTTCATTTGGAGATTAGAGTATTTCTCTGTCGGCCACGGGCTCTGTGAGTTAGCCCACTCAACGTGCCCTGCTTACCCTACATATTTGCTCTGTTCTCTAAACACTATTCAATAGGCCTACAATATATGGCCTCTCTATAAGCAGATATATTTTCACCTGATCTGTAGGTTATTTATTATCGAGCATACCAAGGTGTTCTAATAAATGCATAAAGCTATAGACCTAATACAGTGCCGGTTATTTATTGCCCAACAAAAAAGTTCGAAATACATGGCGCTTGCAACGCCAGGGTTGTGGGTTCGTTTCCCACGGGGGGCCAGTATGAAAATGTATGCACTCACTAACTGTAAGTCGCTCTGGATAAGAGCGTCTGCTAAATGACTAAAATGTAAATGTAATATCTTATCGAATGTAGCCTTCAGTAGGCCTACTGGAGCACTTGGGGATAAGTTAAGTGAATGGAGCGTTATTCAGCCTGTCCTTGGACTCCAAAAATCTATGTAGCTGCATTGGTGAGGAGCACTTATTTTACAGCAGGATAACACCTATTGTTAACAGGGCTATGACCACGAAGCATTCAAACATAATTCAAACATCATGAAATTAGAGAGCACTAGTACTGCTCTTCTACATTAGGTCTCCACTGTACATTAGTGCCACTCCACGCTCGTTTGCCAGAGTAGGTCTACTTGGCACCATGCATGAGGCCGATCACATGTTACTACGACCATAACGAAGGGCACATTCAGAAAACACTTACAAGCTATTTATCATCAATGGACTGATCGAGTTCGTCTTTGTTTTTCGCGTGCAATATATGGGTCGCTCTCTTTAGTTTTTAACCTTTTTAGTTTTTGTTGAAAAAATGTAATGAATTATTCATGTCTTGAGTCTAATCAGGCCACCATCGTGGTTTAAAGAGTGAAATATTTTTCTGGTTTCCTTGTAAGTAGGTCTATAGTTGAAGAAATGTTGGTTGTTAGAAAACAGTGGTAATTACTTAACCACGACATGCTCATACATGCGTGTAGTCATTGTTCAACACCTTGTACGCTGGACAGCGCCCAACTAGATGTGCTCTGCATATCTCTCTCTCTGTTCAAAATTATATTGAATGTTATTTCATATAGCTTATCACACATATATCACGCAAGTACATTATGTAGTAAATTATCTAGTTAGACAAGTGAGATTTAATTGCTGATACAAATACAGTTGTATTTTTCTCAGCATTTTGAAAACAGAAGCAGTGGCCTAATACTAGTAATAAGGATGGTCTACTAAAAGGACGAGCATGCGTCATAAAACAACAGAATAAAATACTTTTGGGGGGTATTATAGACTAATATTTGCGAATAGGCTGCTATTTTATTAATGACTTTATGCTGTTATACTGATCAAAACGCTTGTTGGGAGCATAATGACCATGTGTCTATCCCTCTTGACAAAGAGAAGGCTTTTAGACCTGGACACTTGCCAAACGTCACACCTTCTCGCCTGCCCAGGGTGCATTAACAGTATAGCTGGCAGTGGTGAAGGAGTAATTATGTTTAACACTATGTAGTTAAAGCTGTAGCAGCGGCAGTGAGGACATTTATAAAATGAAATTACATAAAATAACATGTATTTTAATAAAGCTATATGAAGATGAATTGATGTTGGGCACATTGCTTTACGCAGACACAATGTCATATCCAGATTAAATAATGTTTAATATCTAATGTAGGCCTAATTCATCTCAGCGACACATACTCTGTCATAACTACTACTGCATGTGGCCAAAGTTGAACTCTATTTCCAATTAAGTATGAACACATTTCCAACTCTATTCAGGCTTATTTAGTTTACTGTTTTAAAGCATTCTGATATGGGGCACATTTTTGCTATGCTTCACATGAGCACTTCATGTTCATGACTGATATGTGACTGGCTGACACTATTGGCTATAATACGCACGGGAACCCTATCAATAATAATTTCATTTTTTGAGATATTTCTCGAGAACATGATTGAATATAAAATGAAAAGGTTATCTTTTAAAAAGTAATTTATAGGCTAAACGTGCATCATTTGCTAGTTTGCCAAAGGTCATTCCCAAATTTTAAA
Organism: Coregonus clupeaformis; assembly: GCF_020615455.1. Taxonomy (NCBI): domain Eukaryota; kingdom Metazoa; phylum Chordata; class Actinopteri; order Salmoniformes; family Salmonidae; genus Coregonus; species Coregonus clupeaformis. Next base: position 30,839 of record NW_025534403.1, on the reverse strand, counting down.
TAGGGCCAGTCCTTCAGCAACTTCAAACAGGGCGCTCTCCTTTCAGCGCTAGCTATACAGAGCTATATGCATGAAGTCATTGGCGAGATGCGTGCCTTCCTTCATGTTCTCTGTCCTCTACCACAAACCCCTGTGTTCAATTTGACTACAAACTGCTGCACACTAGAAATGCATCCTCTCTCCTGAGGAGGTCGCTTTTTCTCCTCTCCACTGAAATGCGCATGTGTGTTTAGGACTCTTGCGTCTTTTCTTCTGTCATAAATATGTTGTTTGTGCTTTTATGTTGAGACAGATATATTGTTCCTACCGAATGGGATTGTAATACTGTTTTCAAAGAGTGAATAAAAATATGGATCAAATTGTTAAAAATGTGAGATAAGAATGTCTCTCACTCAATCACACACACACACACACACACACACACACACACACACACACACACACACACACACACACACACACACACACACACACACACACACACACACACACACACACACACACACACACAAGAGAGCAGAGGAGGGAGGGAGAGACAGACACGTGCATCACTAAGTCACTCCCCAGTTGTTCATTGTGCTTTGAGATTTTCAGGCATTTTGTCATCTTTTCATTCCCATTAACATGAACACTGATATAAAATAATCCTATGTGTAAAAGTCTAGTTATAAAATATCCCAGTTATGCAATTACATTTGAACAGTTTGGGACTGTTCAGCAGGTTTAGTAACCAATGAGGAGGATCATCATTGAGAAAGATCTAAGACATTTAAATGTCTCTTCACCTACTGTCTATTAGGCCTATCTCCAGTGTTAAATTACCCTGCCCTTCTTCCTCTTCCTCCCACATCGTATTATCATACATCCTCAATGCACAACTCAATGAGGTGTGTGTGTGTGCATGCATGTGCATGCATGTGTGTGTGTACTTTCGGAGAGAGATAGGCATGAGTGTGTGTGTGCCAGTGGTTACAGTGCAACATATGTAAATAGTGTAGAATTATATCCAAGACAGGGTCATTCTCTGGCATGGTTCTTCAGAGGGTGAGCCAAGTACAGTATCTTGCCTCAGTGAGGTTTCCTCTTTTTGTTGCCTTGATCTGAAAAGACTGAATAGTTGAGAAAACCGTTCTAATTATATGGAAGCACAGCTTATTTAGGTGATGAAAAGGGACTTGTAGTGTCATAGCAGCCCCTTAAATTTGCCAAATAAGGAGCAGTAATGATGAGGTGAGAAGGAGTGAATGCCTAAAACAAACTATAGAGGAGCGCCACTAAAGCAGCCAGGGGCTTAAGATATATTAAATTACCATGATTAGGACTTTAGGCATGGTTCAAGCCTGTTTGAGAGGCTGGGGAGCCTGAAAGTGGTGCTATTCATGTCTGGGGAGCAGGGTCAATAGGTCGGTGAAGTTCACAGGACCTGTTTCTATTCTTATGCTAACACAGAATACAGGCCCTAATGCTCACTGGCTTGGAAGATATAAATGATTGGGCAATAATCCACGGCCCTCCGTTGCAGGGGGAGCTGGTCTATAGCTAATTGCGCTCTGCCTGCTCTCCATTCAGGAGACGGCCATAATGATGTCTCTGAAAGACTGGCCGTTTTCTCTGCTCTCCTCTTTTCCCACTTACAGTTGGAGAGGTACACGATTGTGTTTTGATATCAGTGCACAGGGGCTTGGGCGTTTCTGAGTGCTAGTCTTGTACAAGAGGCTCTTGGTTCTATTGAGTGTATGGCTGCATACAGTGAGATGCTGTGTTCTGTTGACAATGACTGCATACAGTCCATTCTGAAGTTGGCTAGATGTTTTTCCCTCCACATCTCATAATGATAGCCACAGAAAATATGTATATTTTACAGTCTCATAAAGCGTTTTAGGGACGGTAGAGTTTGAGCTGTTAGACTATAGGTGCCGTGTTTAGTCGCCTCCCTACTCCCCAGGACTGTTTAGTCTCCTCCCTACTCCCCAGGACTGTTTAGTCGCCTCCCTACTCCCCAGGACTGTTTAGTCTCCTCCCTACTCCCCAGGACTGTTTAGTCTCCTCCCTACTCCCCAGGACTGTTTAGTCGCCTCCCTACTCCCCAGGACTGTTTAGTCGCCTCACTACTCCCCAGGACTGTTTAGTCTCCTCCCTACTCCCCAGGACTGTTTAGTCTCCTCCTACTCCCCAGGACTGTTTAGTCGCCTCCCCTACTCCCCAGGACTGTTTAGTCTCCTCCTACTCCCCAGGACTGTTTAGTCGCCTCCCTACTCCCCAGGACTGTTTAGTCTCCCCCCTACTCCCCAGGACTGTTTAGTCTCCTCCCTACTCCCCAGGACTGTTTAGTCGCCTCCCTACTCCCCAGGACTGTTTAGTCTCCTCCCTACTCCCCAGGACTGTTTAGTCTCCTCCCTACTCCCCAGGACTGTTTAGTCTCCTCCCTACTCCCCAGGACTGTTTAGTCGCCTCCCTACTCCCCAGGACTGTTTAGTCGCCTCCCTACTCCCCAGGACTGTTTAGTCTCCTCCCTACTCCCCAGGACTGTTTAGTCTCCCCCCTACTCCCCAGGACTGTTTAGTTGTTCCTCTGTCCAAGAACGACTCTTAGGGTGTAGCAATGTAAATAGATGAAATTATAATGACGAGTATTTCATTTATTTACATATCGTTACACGGCACATAAAAGGTTGTTTTGTTCTCCTACGGCAAGCCTGAAGATTAATTTCTCAGTGATGGTAAGTATGAGGACCCTCAATGCCTCCCGCTACAATAGGCCCTATCTATCTCCTTATGACAAGCAGAAAATCTGAGAAGAATAAATTAATGAATACAAATGATCATGGAGTGCCATGTGACAGAACACCTGCAGTCAACAGCTCCTAAGTTCCTGTGGCTGAGACTGAGTCTAGTCAACTCGTCTGGGAGCCTGGGTTGTTTCACAAGCATTTTTCACATTCACATAACTAGTCTAGTTTAGGCTGGGCTGGGAGTGTCATGGGAGTGGCTTCAGTTTATAGTGTACACATACAGAATGCATTTACATTATCCTATTCTGCTTCATACACGTTTCACCCCAAGCAAAAGTGGGGAGGATTCTGTAAGAGATGGGATATCTAAAGTCCTGTGAAATGAATTGTGCTTTTAGTCAGGGGTAAATGGTTTCTTTTGATAGTTGAAAACACTTAAAATACAAGGACAATTATGTATATTATTGGAATTTTAAGTCTATTGTGCATTGAAAAACTGCAAGGTCAAGGGAACCGATTATGGTTTTGAATATACTGTAAAAAAAAAAAAAAAAAAACGTATATGTCATCCTTTATGACCTAATAGAGGATATGATTATAAGCATATTTCATTGTCTGTAATCGAACGATCACACTTTCAGTGTCACTGTGAAAGAAATTCATGTCAGCTCCTGTCAATGGAGTTCATTCCATTGGCCATTGGGGAATAGACGGACAAGCCACTTAAACTGCGGTCATTACCTCTGACCCCTGGCTGCTCCAGAGGGCCCTGGGGAGACACTTAATAGCACTGACATCTAGGATTCTAACAGGTCCCTCTCTGAATCACATTCCCAGCATTGAAACCCCATCATCCCATCATCAAACTCATATTTACTATACACTGTATTGTTGTTTTGCATTGATGAAAGTTTTTTTGAAGTACCTGCATTTCAACATAACATTGCCCATTAGTGCTCCATGAACTGTCCGGTATCATAGAATGAAATGTAGAATTTAGGATAAAACACTTTACATAAAAGTACAAATTATGAAAGATTAGATTGATTTATAATAGACGGATAGTTATAGATTCACTGGATAAATTGTATGGGAGGGAATAGAAAATTATAAGGAATAACAATGTTAATTTTATAAACTATCTATAAACTAGTTAATTGTCTATAAACTACGTAAACACTTCATAAACTACTGTATTTATAAACCTTTTACATTTGTTCTTTGTTTTGTTACCTGCCTATAATCTATTCCAAGTTAAAGGAATTACAATGTCTTAAAACACCCCAGGTTTGTTGTGAGCAGGACATTAACATGTTGATAAGCACGTGTCACTTTATTGGTCTTTGCAGGGTCAAGCTGTCCCTTTACAAGGCCAGGTCATAACCCTCTCTGGCCGGGGCATCCATCCAGCCCTGTTTGGCACTGGATTTAGAGATGGGATTGTCAGCACTATAGACTCACACTCAGCTTACTGCTTGATCCCCTCCTGATACTAAAACACAATAAAGTGCACTTTTATGCTAATTTCTGGCATTGTGTTTTAATTTCACCAAATTACATTCAGAGTGTCTTTTGAATGCTGTGGCTATTTGGGATAGCAAAATGTCTGCATTTTGGCAGAAAGTAATACAGATTCAGCGACAAAAGAACGTGCAATAAACAATATTATATTTGAACCCTAAACCTAATTTTACCATATGTAAAGCAATCCATAAGCTCTTTATTGTAGGCTATTGTATCTGCAATTAAAACTCCTTTAAGGAAGTAAACTCAATTGACTAGAATGTAAAGCTAGTGTAGTGTTCACGTATAGGGTATCTGAAGCACTAATACATGGATGCAAAATGTTAGAAGTACGTATTCTTTTGAGATGTTCTATTGTAGGCACTCTAGAAATCTAAGCTAATAAAGATGTATCGACATTCTATTATTATACCGTTAATTTGTATAGGCTGGATATTCATGTTTCATTAAAAAGGTATCAGCGATAGGTGGCGCATGACATCAAGCTCGTCATAAAAACAACCTGTGAGAGAGTCAAAGATACTGAGTTGCCAGCTAATCTATTGGCAAAACGAAAGCTCCTTCACTTGGAATGGTCGAAAATAAAATATAACTTTTGATAACCGTATTGGATCTCTTTTGAATCAGAAATCACTTGAGGTATTTTGTCATCAACTAGACGTCCTCTTGGAGTGTGTTTCGGGTCAATCTATGACCAAATGTCAGTGACCTATGCAAATGATTCCCAATGTGGACGCGACTAATAATGCAGAGAAGACCTAGCCGTAAATTAGTTGTCAGACACATGATCAATATCACTACTTTACAGACTGGTTAAGTACAACACAAAATTAAATAATTATCTGCTTACCTTAATCACAGGCTTTATGAAAGCAATGATTCGTTAAAAATCTAAAATTCAGATGTAGGCCTAGCCTATTAATTTGTGTGAAATGTATTTGATTTTCGGATTCTTTTTTCTGCGGTCAATCCACGACGAATCATCTTTGAGGGGAAAGACGAGTTGCTTGTTTTGAGCCGGCGAGTCTATGCTATCCAGTCTGAAGTCAAATGGCGAATGAGTGGCGATACTCTATAGAATTTAAAGAGCAATTAAATGTTCAAAACAACAACGCCTTCTGAGGGAGAGGGAGTTAGCTCAAACAGGGAAACTTCTGTAGGGGCATGTCTGTATAGGTACTTCTGTATAGGTACTTCTGCACACCTGTGTCTCAACGGGCTCTCTCAACTTCTAGACTTTCACTGTTTCTCTCTTTTTTGATTCACGTCTATTTTATATGCCTTAGCACTTTAGATTTCGTCCAATCCATTGGGATGACTTCATTTCTCTCACGCGCATGCCTTATTAGGTTTTTGCAGAATCATTTTAGGTTATGTTCAATGTTTCTCCGTAATAATGTGTCATCTGTCACTCAAAATGCATCTGGTAAAAATTAATATGAAAGCAGTTACCCATTAAAGACCAGCAACCTTGAGAGCTTAGAATCGTTGGTAGGCTACTTCAGAAGACTTAGCGAGGATGGTCTGTTTATGCCCAAATGGTTTTAGGCCTATATTCACATTTCAAAATAAGGTGGATGGTTGCATAATATCCACACTCAACTGGTAAATAGAAGCTCCAGACCTATCTACCATCAGCTTTCTACTGTGGTGTGCTGTCCAAGGTGCTGATATACAGTTGAAGTCGGAAGTTTACATACACCTTAGCCAAATACATTTAAACTCCGTTTTTCACAATTCCTGACATTTAATCCTAGTAAAAATTCCCTGTCTTAGGTCAGTTAGGATCACCACTTTATTTTAAGAATGTGAAATGTCAGAATAATAGGAGAGAGAATGATTTATTTCAGCTTTTATTTCTTTCATCACATTCCCAGTGGGTCAGAAGTTTACATACACTCAATTAGTATTTGGTAGCATTGCCTTTAAATTGTTTAAATTGGGTCAAACGTTTCGGGTAGCCTTCCACAAGCTTCCCACAATAAGTTGGGTGAATTTTGGCCCATTCCTCCTGACAGAGCTGGTGTAACTGAGTCAGGTTTGTAGGCCTTCTTGCTCGCACACGCTTTTTCAGTTCTGCCCACACATTTTCTATAGGATTGAAGTCAGGGCTTTGTGATGGCCACTCCAATACCTTGACTTTGTTGTCCTTAAGCCATTTTGCCACAACTTTGGAAGTATGCTTGTGGTCGTTGTCCATTTGGAAGACCCATTTGCGACCAAGCTTTAACTTCCTGACTGATGTCTTGAGATGTTGCTTCAATATATCCACATCATTTTCCTTCCTCATGATGCCCTCTATTTTGTGACGTGCACCAGTCCCTCCTGCAGCAAAGCACCCCCACAGCATGATGCTGCCACCCCCATGCTTCACGGTTGGGATGGTGTTCTTCGGCTTGCAAGCTCCCCCTTCCTCCAAACATAACAATGGTCATTATGGCCAAACAGTTCTATTTTTGTTTCATCAGACCAGAGGACATTTCTCCAAAAAGTACGATCTTTGTCCCCATGTGCAGTTGCAAACCGTAGTCTGGCTTTTTTATGGTGGTTTTGGAGCAGTGGCTTCTTCCTTGCTGAATGGCCTTTCAGGTTATGTCGATATAGGACTCGTTTTACTGTGGATATAGATACTTTTGTACCTGTTTCCTCCAGCATCTTCACAAGGTCCTTTGCTGTTGTTCTGGGATTGATTTGCACTTTTCGCACCAAAGTACGTTAATCTCTAGGAGACAGAACGCGTCTCCTTCCTGAACGGTATGACGGCTGTGTGGTCCCATGGTGTTTATACTTGCGTACTATTGTTTGTACAGATGAACGTGGTACCTTCAGGCGTTTGGAAATTGCTCCCAAGGATGAACCAGACTTGTGGAGGTCTACAATTTTTTGGCTGATTTCTTTTGATTTTCCCATGATGTTAAGCAAAGAGGCACTGCGTTTGAAGGTAGGCCTTGAAATACATCCACAGGTACACCTCCAAATTGACTCAAATGATGTCAATTAGCCTATCAGAAGCTTCTAAAGTCATGACATTATTTTCCTGAATTTTCCAAGCTGTTTAAAGGCACAGTCAACTAAGTGTATGTAAACTTCTGACCCACTGGAATTGTGATACAGTGAATTATAAGTGAAATAATCTGTCTGTAAACAATTGTTGGAAAAATTACTTGTGTCATGCACAAAGTAGATGTCCTAACCGACTTGCCAAAACTATAGTTTGTTAACAAGACATTTGTGGAGTGGTTGAAAAACAAGTTTTAATGACTCCAACTTAAGTGTATGTAAACTTCCGACTTCAACTGTACATACTGTCTTTAAGAGCAAGATACTGTAGTTCTCAGAGTCTGTGTCTCTAGGCTGCGTTTACACAGGCTGCCCAATTCTGATCTTTTTTTCACTCATTTGTCTTTTGAACAATCAGATTATCTCTGAAAAAAATCTGATGTATTATTTATTCTGTATACACATTCAACTCAAACAGCAACAGAAGTCATGACAAGTCAGAACTCAATTACAAAAACATGTTTTGTATGAAGTTTGTGTACAAGTATGTGTCACTTTCTTTATTGCACGTATGTTTGAAACAGTCTATCTCTCTGAATAATGATAATAATAATAATAATAATAATAATAATAATAAGGGAATGAGACGGCTATTAATCTGACTGCTTCAATACCGTATCCAACACATTTTATGTTGAACATTCCCTGATCACTATGAACACATGCAGATCATATTTGTAATACGAAAAATTCAGCTTTTGATGCATATACAGCAAATGGATGGAATCTTCACCAAACAATGTCTTTCTTTTCTCTGTGACAGTCAAACATTAAACATGCAACACAGCCAGAGGGTGAGTCATTCACATGTATTTGCATAGGGTAGTGAGGTCTAATCATAAAGTGATTCATTGCACATGACAGAGGATAGACATCCAGAGAGCTTCTCTTGTAAACAGACCACACATTAGGGCACTAGAGTGCTGCTCCGAAGCACAATACACTCCAGAGTACAATAGGCACCAAAGCACATACGCACACACACACCTGTCCTTAAATGAAGGTATGAACACATGTTGATCACATCCCTTTTTGATTTCACATCATACACACATTGTTTTACATTTTGCTGTAATGTTAAAGTTCTGTTGAAACTATACACTCTCAGCCGGGGACAAAGAGAACATTGATTACCCAAGTGCAATATATCTGCAGATAATCAGTGTGCAACTTCTGCAAACAATGTCTTAAAATATCTCCAAACATTGTCTTTACAGTAAATCTCTCCAAGCATTGTCTGTTAACTTTACTGGGGATTATTCAGTGCCCTAATTTCTCAGTGTTTGACTGGAGAAGATGCCAATGAGGAAGGCCTTGCGTGACATCCTGGCTTCTGACATGCTCTTCCCACTGGTGCTTCTAGACTGACTGTCAGGGCTCAGGGCTCAGGGCTCAGGGCTCAGGGCTCAGGGCTCAGGGCTCAGGGCTCAGGGCTCAGGGCTCAGGGCTCAGGGCTCAGGGCTCAGGGCTCAGGGCTCAGGGCACAGGGCTGGATGGAAGAGGCTTCCCCTGGAGGTTGTCAACACCATCAGGACCTGGAGACACAGAGATCAGAAACAACATGTAAGTCACCCACGTCACATTGCTTAACACAGGAACACAGGACAAGCTTCTTGGCTAACTGTAAACAGTGAGCAGTATCTGAGTATTGTTTTACGTCACAATAAAATGGAGGGATGACAATGATCTTAGCCTCAGGATTAGCTTGATGGAATCTAGTTTGTGAGCAGGGAATGTGTCAGTCAGGGAATGATTTGTAAAAAAAAAAAAGTGGATGTACAGTCTTCCATCTATTTCTACATTGGGTTATTCAAAATACATAAACACCTGTTTTTGTACTTGGAGTACACCAATAGAAATGTTATGAATAATAAGGACAATTGTGTTACAGTATGTGCAAAGCAGTTTCACTGAGCAGATGGACTGATGGAACATAAAAGGGACAGATTTTGCCAACACAAAGAATCATTGTGAATTCATGCGGTATATTCAAGTTTCCTGATAACTGTGTTTATTGCTTCATCCTTGACTGTCATCAACTTAACATCTAATACAAATCAAGCGGTCTCTCATTAAGTTTTGAATATGTACAGGGGCAGTCTACCCGCACCATTACCAATTTCACCAAATTATATATAGAGAGGTTTCTGGACAATTTAATCCCACCGGGGGACTTGGCCAGAACCTTTCTCTGTAAATTTTCACCCTCTCCCTTATTCAAGCCCCCTCTTTCTTTCTCTGCCTCCACAATGCGGGATCTCTCCCTCTTTCTTTTTTATGTTCTCTCATATATTTTTTTCTCTGCAGCTCCCACCCCCCAAACCCTCAGACAGCATGCAGCTTATGCAAATCATCAGCCTTTTATGCTGAATACTCGTCTTCAGTCCTGAATGAGACCTCAACAAAACACACACACACACACTCAGGTTCATTTAAAATGTACAAATACACATAGCCCCCAGTGTTCTCACTCAAAGTCTTTAGCGCCATTCCACTCCATTTGGATTTGAAAGCCCCAACCTGACTGGATGAGCTCCCGGCTAGTATGGTGGGCAGAGGCAGACAGATGAGAGGGTCCTGCTTCTACTGTCCCAGAGAGGGAGGAAGGAGGGAGGGAGGGAGGGAGGGAGGGAGGGAGGGAGGGATGCATAGGAGAGAAGATGGGATGGGAGAAAGATGGAGGGAGAGTGAAAGAGACAGGGAGGTAAGGAGTGAGTGATGGAGGGAGGGAGAGAGGGGAGTCTGATGAATATAAAATGTTGCTGTGTTCCCAGGCTCTGGGCTGTGTGGTAGGGGACAGGAGGGGGACAGGAGGGGGACAGGAGGGGGACGGGAGGGGACAGGAGGGGACCAGAGTGGGGGGACGGGAGGGGACCAGAGTGGGGGGACAGGGTGCCTTTGCCCAGCTGTAAGGGGGACCTAAGGGACTCCTCACACACTCTCTGACAGGCTGTCCCTTTCACCAGCACATAGCTGGGCCCGCCAGGCCCGCTACCATAACAACGCTGCAGCCCCTCTGTCATAGCAACGCCACGGAAACGCCACAGAACACTGGGCTCTCCCAGCCTGCCTTGGACACGACCATGAGGGGAGAGGATGGGAGGGGGGGTTGACAAAAGTAGATGAAGAAGTACTGAATGTTAATCAGAGTCTAGACATTCCCACTGCTGTGAACTTGAACTTGACAGACAGCCTGAAATGTTGACAGGCCATGTGAGTGATGGGCAGATAGGGAGATACAACTGCACAACGGAGGTGCAGACTGTCTAGTGATACATTTCCTTAACCTTTTCTAAATGATCCCACAATAAATGGATACAACATGCCTGTCTTAACATTTATGTTCAAGTGGTCATTTCAACTAGCTTGGTTGACCAATTGGTTGCCCCATTTGGTGAATACACCATAGCCTTTAGCTAGGGCTGTTATGGCTGTTGTCTCCATACTAATGCCTGTAAGCTGAGGCAGGCCCATGTCTGGAGGTCCAGGCTGTTTATGACCACTGGGCCGTGGGAAAAAAAAGAGATGTGAAAGGTCCCCTGTCGCCGTTACAAAGCTGAGAACAAACCTTGGCAGGATAATCGCGTTTATCCCCAGATTAAGACGGGATCGCAGCTGAGGTATCCTCACAGGGGGGGAGGAGAGGGAACGTAAAACACACAACCTTTAGACAAAGCTCAGAGTAGGGTGTGTGATTTAGTCCCTTTTACGGACGGGTTATAACATTGAACGTGATGGAAGAGGACTTTGTGATTTAATTGTGTTTGTCTAAACGGGTCTGAACCCACCAGTCAGTTGTTAATTCTGCCTGGATCATGGTGAAAAAACTGTCTTGATACATTGGTTGTGTTTAGCAGGGGGGTCTTGATAAAATCCACAAGGCTTCGGCTACAGTAGGTCACAGTACAATGTGGGATGTGGGAACCACAGCTTTAGGTGTTCAGTGGAAGTGTTACAGAAGCATTCACAGCCACCATTCTGTTCTTATCGTTAGCCCATTCTCTAACAGCCCACTTGACCTCATGAGAAATGGGAGAATAGAGCTACGGTAACACTCTGAAAAGAAATAACTCATTTTATAGTCATAACCCAAGTATGATTGGTATCTTGCATTTGATTCAGATTGAGCTCCTTAGTGGGATAATACAAGGTGGTTCCAGACAGCTCCCAGACCCCTGTTCACCCTGTCTATTAACATGCCAGCTGCAGCCTCTGCCACATGGAAACACAGACAGACACTCAGAGGCAGAGAGTATAGCCCCTCCCCCAACACACACACACACACACACACTGACTATCCACACACACATATACACACACAGAAGTGTTAATAAGTGCATAAAAACATATGTGCACACACGCAAACACACATGCACACACACATCCCCACCACCTTACTTTCTGAATGGATAAAACTGTTAACGCTCAAACATAATTTCTCTCTTATTACAACTGTTTCAAACAGTCTTCTGTGCTATCTCTCTCACATTCTCTGTCATTACTTTTGTTTACCTCTCATTCCTTAGTTCCTGCATACATTAGCACCTATTATCTTCATTGTCTGTATGCTTTGCTGTGAAATACTGTTGTCTGCCCCTTGGTAAAAAAACAAAAACTTCTCTCCCTCCTTTCTCTCTCTTTTTCCCTCTGGCTGCCTCCTTTTACAGGGTAATATATTGTGATTGCTGTTTAATTAATAGCCTGTCTGACTGTGGCAGAAGGGGAATCAGGAATACAGTCTGCCACCCAGCTCAAATGTAACACGACATTCTCAATGCCAATTTGTTAATCCACACTTATTGGAAAACCAAACAAATTATGCTTTTTATAATCCTTAGATTCTGTAAAGATTTTACATCTGGGAATTATTGAAAATTGTTCTCCCATAAACAACCATTAATATGCTGGCTGTTATAGACACAAGGTAGTTGGAGCTTTTATGAGGGGCAGTAACCCTCACTGTACTCAGTGAGTTAAGATACGTTTAGGTTTTCCAACATTGTAACTATTAATTATAATAATAGGTGTGGGGGGGGCTGCTTTTCCAGGGGCCACTCTCATGGTTTTGGCGCTAATGCAGACATCTGGCAGTGTCTGGTCTGGAGCGTCTTTCCCACCCCATTACCCCCTGTGTCTCCTGCAGCACCCACCCACACAATGGTGGGAAAGAGGGGTGGTGGACCTCCGTCAAGTGCTCCCCTCACAAAGCAGTCATTGTGGAGGGGAGCCAGGAGCAGAATGATAATGTGGACTCCATCTACTGTTTACCAACAGGCAGACTAGCTACAGACAGACAGCTGCAGTACACAGTGCACTACACCGACCTGCAGCCCTGCAGCCCTGCAGCCCAGGCTCGAAGCTCACAGCTCACTGTTGCTCTCTACTCTGTTCCCCATTACCAGGGGCTAAAAGCAACATTTAACAGGAATCTGTATCGTTGTTTTGTACGTGGGTGATACTCTCTGTGTGTGTGTGTGGATGTGGATGTGTGTGCATGCATGTGTGTCTTTCTGTTCACGTGTGCATTTCAGACTTCCGTGTCTATGGGCGCCCTACAATGTGGCATCAGTCACATTATGGAAAGATAGCATTGTCCCATGCTCTTATAGAACACATTTCAATTCAAATCCAGCCAGATCACCCGTGATACAAATCAGTATTAGACGTCCATCCATGTCTGAGGACGTCGGGAGATGATGTGGAAATCGGCCACTAGGGGCAACAATGAGCGCTGTTACCTTCAAGTAGGTTTCGGTTTTGCTAGTGTGTTGTGGACGGGGATGGATGGCGGATGGGCTTAACGTTGCATGTTCGAATGCAGCGATAGAAAGTTGTTTTTGAGATTTTTGTTTTAAGCCTATCCCAAACCTTAACCCTTAACCATTTGGAGATAATGCCTAACTTTAAGATTTCTGAGTTAATGTCTAAACTTAACCCTAACCTTAAAAATGCGGAGTTAATGCCTAAACGTATCCTTAAACACTTTGAAATTTGACGTTTGGAACAACTTCGAAATTTGACTTTTGAGAAACATGGATGAACGTCTAATTCTGACGTGAGACTGTGAGAACTTGATGTTCAAATCAACGTGTTTTGGTTCGCGCAGCCAATGTCTAATTAAAACGTGCATCTCCTCGGCCCATGTGCATGCAGTATGCAACATCACCAGCCATTACAGTAAAAGCATCTGGCTTAACCTGGTGCTGTCCTAGGTGCTGAATTAGATTCCAATGCTACTGCATTCACTGACAAACCTCTGATTACATACTGTACCACTGGCTCCCACCACATCACCACCAAATAATTAGCTGTGTCCAGCGTTAACAATCAGGGTTGAAGACAATGGGGAGATATGCATGTAGACTACTGTAACAGCAATAGTCTTCTTCATTAACTGGGAACTAGGCCATATGAAATCAATCCACCCAATGAAAACAAAGAGGTCAGTAATGTTTACAGATTTCATAACCTTTAAACCCCTGTCAACCAGGAGGATTATAGAAAGAGCATTCTTTATATCACCCCCCAATTAGTAGTTAGAACCATCCAAATATAAGCCCACTGTCTCTGAGTAAATGGGACATGAAGCATCAGGATCAAAATACGTCTATTTTAGTCCCACAGTCAGTCTGAAATTGAACAGTCAATGTATCTACATTCATGTGTTGAAAGTAGAATATACAGTATATGAGAATTTTATGACAGATATATGGTGGAAAAGGATCACTGTAAGAACTTTCGCTCACATGAATGCAAAATGACTCACATCCGTGCTCTGTGTAGAAATGATTAATTAATTGATACAAGGCAGATGTGATAGCATTCGAACACAGGAATAGACTTAACAAAGCATATTCAATGTCATAGACATTTACCTTGGGCGCGCGCACATACACACACACACACACACACACACACACACACACACACACACTTATCATCATATTTACATCAAATGCTATTCATTCTGAAAAATTCCTCTGTAAGATTCCCTACAATTGATCGTAGGTTTAATTTACACATCGTGTGTGGAGCTAGTCCTTTGCTTCATCCAGTAAGCTTCTTTATGTCTGCCCATTCCTTTATTCTAAGCAGTGACGCATCTGCGATGGAGGCCTTGAGAATATGCAAATCAGGTATGTGGAGGCCCCTCCCCCCTATGGAGAGACTGCTAGTCTAATTAAAGCTTGCTTGGACATTAAAGGCACAGTTATCCTTTGTTGTATTAAAGGCATAGTGGATTTCCTTCATCATATTAAAGGCAAAGTTTTTCTTTGTTATGTTACTAAAATACATAGTGGTTAATCATTTATCCTCCCATGTACTGTACATGATGATGAATATATGCAAGTATGGGTAGGCTAGGCTACTGTAGATCTTTCATCTGGTAGGCTAGGCTAGGCTACTGTAGATCTTTCATCCAATGCATGTAAGATGTATAATCACTCAACAAGCATTGTGATTTTATTTTTGTGTGTGCAAACAATTAAGCATACATTTTTTGTAATATGAATAGGTTAAATGTTGCTCCAAATGAATGCAATTTACCTACATGATTTAGTGGGGAAACATAATATACCACATGATGTCAGGTGGAACTTGTCTATAGACCTATTTTTTTTTTTGTAATTAAATGAAATCATAATTTAACAATTGACATTATATTTAACATATAGGAACCATTAGGCTATATGTATTATAAGTCACTCCCTCTTTTGTATCTGGTGTGGTTTTGTTTGGGTGGCCTTATAGGCTTCATAAAAAGATTCCCTACTGTAAGCTATTATCTACACTGGCTTTTACATTACATTAGTTACAGTAAAGGGACTTCAGGATTTAGGGGATATTTGGTTAAACTGGATATTTTTACATTTGGCAAAAAATAATCCCACATTTTCCACTTTGCTGTCACATGTCTCTTGAAGCTAAAACCCACGCGCATACAAGGCTGCGGCGCGCGCCTCTAATGTGCTGCTGCGCCTTTAAAGAGGGCTCCGCTTTCTCTCCTCGTTTCTATGCAATTATGTTAATATGCAGAGCTTGTCTGGTGCTCTTCATTAACGGCTGCAGTTGCATCATTGTTTCCTTTATTTGTAATCTCTGTAAAGCCAATGATTCAGTAACAGGCTATATTTTTTGTGTTTTCTTCCTTACAAATATGTAGTCTTTAATAGTGATGGATGAAGTAGGCCGTATGCAAAGCCTTTTTATAAATATTAGCGTTTATTTGTGGGCTTTCTATTGCAACAAATTATCCTATCTCAAGGTCGTGCTTTGCATCGGGTTTGTGTTGGACATCGGTTTCTAAATAGGCAGACAAGGTCCTACCATCAGTGAGTATGCGAATAATTTCTTGTTCAGAATAATATTATTATTTATTTTCGATATCAAATATATTAAGTACATTGTGAGATTAAATATATTTGATATTGCCTTGCAGTCTCCGTAATATTAGACTTTGTGAAATTCAGTTTTATACTAACGTTATATCAACCACATAACCTACAAAAGGTAGCCTACCTTTTTTTCATTTATCATGCCATACTCATATTCCTAGCTTGTTAACATAATTGTCCAGCTAATTGTCTCAACGTGTAATTTCTCAGTTGCATAGCAACAGCAGTCTCTGCAATGAAAGCGATGACCTGCTCTGATCATTATAATAATTTCATCCTGTTCTGTGACCAAGAGCCACATTTTCAGTTCAAGGTGAGATGCCTACAAGGTAAACTTCAATACCTATGTCCTCTCAAACTATTATAGAAACATCTATAGTGTATATAAATATATTCTATAGAAATACCTTTGCCCTGTTATATTGACTGATAATTTAAAGCTATGAAAAATCATACTCCAATTCTACTCTTCAGCATAACCCAGATGATAATCTAAATAAAACATGTTGTACTGTACACCATCCAACATGACTGACACATAGGCCTAGCCTACTGTCCTGTAAATAGTGTTTCCCTCTCTATGATAAACACACAGATGCAACCATAGTTGTTGTTGTCTTCCTTATTTTGTGAATATGCAAGTTTTTCATGACAGATGTAAATAAAAAAAAGTGCTGATGATAAGGATATATAAACTGTAGTTAATCTATGTTATGCATAAAGGCGACATCTGAAATGACGGAAACTACGTTTATAGCTTAATATCAAGTAGCTAAAGTGACCAAGAGAGGAAGTAAACAATGGGGTGTAATGATGGAAAATTAGAAGGCCTTTCACTTTGTATTTTGTAATTCCATGTGCAATGTAAGCAATATCCACATCTTTAAAATGACAGTATATACAGGAATACATGTAGCTCTAAGACATATGGTAGGGTGCATACGAATGTGCATGTTATGTACAATAGTCGTGCAACATATAGAAGATGTACATAGGTATGAGACACATTCTAGTATGAGGTATGAATGCATACACAATAGACGTATCGCGAGTGAGACAGACGTTGTCGGCTAAGTATGAGACAAACAGCGGTTTGAGATGTGAGGGTTGATTGTAGGTTTGACACTGATTTGAAGGTGTAATGACTAAAGAGTGAGCTAGCTCTGATCTGTGGCTGAAGGCCACAAGGACATCATCATCATCTCACATGACCAGATGTATGTAACCTGGCAGTACAAGGAGTTTGAGTGTATGTGTGTGTGTGTGTGTGTGTGTGTGTGTGTGTGTGTGTGTGTGTGTGTGTGTGAGAGAGAGAGAGAGAAAGAAAGATATATGTGCAAAATTAGGATTATTTAAGAGATAAATAATTATTCATATAGAAATACATGTATTTAATGTATTGTAAAAAAAAAACTGCTTGTGTGTTGCAATGTGTGCTGAACGCACATTACAATCAGAAAATCAAACAAGTCTATTGTCAGATTGTTAATACAATGCCTCGTTAACGTCTAAACGGTAATGGATGGGGCTGCTTTTACTCTAGCCTACGAGCGTTCATTTATCTAACATCTCCTAAGCCCTGACACACTCGTTAGCCAGTTCAGACTGGAGAGGGTAAGATGATAGGCCTGAGAGAGGCTAGCCTACTGATGAGGGGAGTGATGGAGAAAAGCCTGATAGAACCAATGATGCAGCCAGCCCTACCTCATGCCAACACAGCCATTTTAGGAGCAGCAGCAAGACTCTCCATCAAGATGGCTTCCATAGCTCAGCCCCAGTCAGTCACACAGAGTCCTCTGGCTGCCTGCGAGGGGGGCCGCTCTAACTGGCAGCTCCTTTGTCCCCGTTGGCACAGGGTGGAGGCATCTCGCCTGTCCTTTTCTCCGGGGGCACAGATGGCACCAAAGGCTTCCGGTGATGGAGATTTAAGGAAAGAGGGACAAGGGGGTCGGCCTTTTTCTTCCCCTCCTGCTTTCTCTTTTTTTGTGACGACTGTGCCACTTTCCCCTCGCTCAATCCATACCTGGTGTGAATGGCTGGCAGTCACTGTGGAGGAAATAAAGCACAAAACAGACCCCCTTTTATCACTGCCATGGCAACTACCACATAATCTGTCTTTAGGGAAATAAAAGGACAGAATAACTGTAATTCCTTTGTATCTGACACAGTCACACCACTACAAGATACAAGTCTCTGGGTGAAGCGTTTGATAGTAATCTTAATAGAGTGCAGAATTAAAACTGGCTGGTTATTTGACTCAAGCAATTGTGTACAGTAGGATATATGGCATATATTGTATTGGCTTTGTGCTACCCATAGTGGCTGCAATGTTGCTTTAGTGTGTATGTGAGCCTGCTGTCGTTTCAGACGGTGGGAGGGGGTCAGTGTATTAGAGACAATAGAGAACGAGCTGCTCTCAACATCGTTAATTAATTAAAGGGGTTGCCAGCTCGTCAGAGAGTGGTTAGATGCCGGCAAGAAAAAACCTTACCCGCCTGCCACCCTAGACCTTGCCAGCACAAAATGCTTTGTTGTGGTGCGTTGTGCCGTTTAGCAGATGGTCTAATGCAAAGAGCGCACTTGTTCATCAATAGTTATTTATTTCACAAAAAAAGATTCAAGATGAAATTGATGTAAAAGACACTCATAATACTAATTTCTATTTTAGCATTCTAATCTATGCCTTCATGAATAAAAGGAGGACATATAATTTCAGGCTGTATGATAAGTCGCTCTGGATAAGAGCGTCTGCTAAATGACGTAAACGTATGATGTACTCAGAATAGCAATCTGCTTGGTACTGTGTCAGGTCAAATGAATTTAGCGTCCGTAAAGGAGGTTATTCTATGATTAGCCTATAAAAGCAGAGCATGAGAGAGGGAGTGGGAGATGGAGACTATAGTTCCTCCATCTTCAGGGAGAATGCATTTTTGAAGATCATTGAGGAACGTGGGTGGTGGGTGGGTGGTGGGTTGGAAAACAAAACCCAGATGAGATGAAACAGGCAGACAGCCTATTTGTAAACAGAACGGATTCGGAGGAAAGAAGTCGCTGAGGCAGATGCTGAAGTTTCAGTGTTTTTTCTCCTTTACTCCTCCTCTGCTCTTTCTGTAGTACAAAGCTGAAGGCAGCAGCGTCAGAACCTGACGACTACAGGGAGCTGGCTCAGATCTGGGTCACGCTGCCACCAGCACAAACCAGGAACATACTGGAGCTTTTACACATCGTCATCTCCACCAAGGCTCCCATGAAGGCATAGAGAAACCTGAAGCCAAGAGGCACGGAGCTGCATCCTAGCACCTGTCATTCACACCACCATTGGTTCATGTTCATGTTCTTTTTCCAACCTCTCTCTCATATTCTCTCATCTCTCATCATGCCTCTCTATATCTGCCATTAGGTGTTATCCTACCATATTATATGCACATGTACTGTTTACCTTACTTACCAATTACCATTGAGTAGACAGCATGTGTTGTTCATACTGCAGAGTTTCTGGGTGTCTCTCAGGCAGCCACTGCAGTGACAAGGGCGCTGGATCAACCTTTGGCAATAACAAAGACATTTCCAAATACAATACAATGCAATAGTGCAAAAAAAGCTAAACGTATTCACTAAAACAATACGCTTGAATTCTCATCACTAACATTGAGCGACAATTAATTCGATAATTGTTGGGTTATAGAATAGTCATGCCAAGGGTTCTTCTACAACAGGCAAGGGACACGTTTATATGGATTGGGCCTTGAGAAGAATAGAGTGGTGAGGTAGGTGTGGCTGATTTGGTCTCCATTCTTATTGGTTGGGATTTGTATGGACCAGAGCCTGCATTACAGTTATTGATGAGGAGATTCAGATAGGTAGGTTGGAGGTGGTAGACACAAGGCTTTTGTTTGGAGTATAGTAGAGGTGCAATCAGCATGCAGTTAGAGAAGAAAGGCGAAGGTACAATAAATAAGAATGGATATTTTAAACATAAATTGAGATTGATTAGAATAGGATGTGTTCAAATCAAGTGAGTTAATAGTAAGTAGTTGATAATTTCCATAATCAACAATTAGCCTACTCTCAGTATTAAAAGACCTGAGTGGGAATTTAGATATAGGCCTACACTTAGGTAATGTAAGGCTAGCAATAGACATCAATAGACAGCGGTTTTGGTTAAGGAGGAGATTATCAGAGCAGCGACTGGTAGGCCCTATGTCACTGGGTTGACCAGTGGAAATTCTAAATTGTCTGGTGACACACTAGAATGGAGAGATCTGGCCGGTCGTGGGAAAACCTTGCTCGGACTTTTCACAAATCCAGCGTGTAGCCAGCTCCTTTACTGAATCAAACCAATTAGCCAGGAGCGCACTCCAGCCATTGAGCGCCACTGTAGGCTCTGAGAGGAGTTGTTGGTTGAATGAAAATGCATCCCCGGATTTGGTTCTCCAAGAGAAGCTATAGCAGTTGCCTTTTGAGGGACAGCTATAGCACCGTGAAGGGCCAGGCAGAAAGTCCAAATTGAGACACTTGAATCATTTGGTCCGATTAGGTGTGCGCACAATGCTTAAAAGTATTATGTGACTCACTTGGGAGGTACAATGCATTTCAAATCTACAAAATCCATGAATATTTTAAGCGTTATTCCTTTCTAGACAACACAACTCAATGTGAGAACACAACTACATGAATAGCTTGACTTAATATCGACTGAACGATATCATTAGCCTACGTTTTTTTCAGAATTTCAGTGAAAGGGGTAGGTAAAGCATACATAGCTCATCTTAATCAGGGCAGTCTTTTTCATAGGCGTTGGCCTATAGTAGGCCTAAATACGTCATAAAGGCTAATATCAGCCATTTTCTGGAAAATCCAAATGTTTCCACGTGAGACAAGAATGATATCAATATGAGCTACAAATATTAATATATCTGATTAAACCTTAATTCAATGTGTTTGCGTGTTCGTAAACCACATTTATGCAGAAAGAACTATAAGGAATACAGCCTCACCTATGGATACTTTGATGCAACAAAGCTTTAATCATATTCAGGCCTGAATATCAATTGTTACAGTTCACTCATATGACTGGATAAAGTTATTTATTCCTCTGACCGGAATAAAGGCCTTTTCCGAAGAATTTTTCGTTTTAGAAGATGTTTTAGGCAAAAACACTCTAGATACCTTGAGTGATAGAATAAATAAATATATAACGATCATTCTTACTCCAAGCATACTAATCAAATGTGGGCCAAATATACACTTAAATTCACAATATGATTTTTACTCCATTGTAGAAAATGTTGACTTTTCATTTAACAGATGTTTATAATAAGTGATTAGGGAAAATTATTATAACTTACCGGAAAGGCACTGCGGTATTGGGCTGTAATTGCATATCAATTATGTTATTTTGTGTCTTTACTTCCAGACACAATTTATTACTGTCCGAGTCGCAGTTTGGATGACATTCCTACTTTCGGTTAGCTAGCTTTATGACGGCCAAGTAACACTCATACAGCTAGATAACCAAAGATAGCAACCGACTCCTTCTCGAAGCATAGTGCCAGAGTATCGTATGGGTTCCACCTAACATGAAAAAAAAAACATTTTGTTAATGCAATAATTTGCCTAATAATTATATTGTTACCACCAATTGTTATCCATAAATCTGCCACACACAAAAAAATATAATAATAAATAGGCCTACATCAATAGACATACCAAATAGAAAACTATTATTGCTCAATAAATATATCCTATTATTAATTAATGTGCAGGCCATGGGGTCAATGAATAAGACTCTGGGAAAGGTTTTAATCTGTCTCCATCTCTAACTATTCTCACTGATATAGACTCATGCATGGTGACATCACTAGCATATAGGCCTATAGGCCTACAAGCCTGGCATGGACGTGCAACCAGCTTCCCGCCTTTTCCGAAAGCTCCCTAAATTATACATAATTTTAATCATCGCCATATTAAATCCCAAGTCACTTTAGAGTAAATCGATCAATAGACTCTCAACCAGAGGAGGACTTGGCTAACCTTGTATTTTTCTATTCATAGGCCTATAGCTCTGCTCCCACACACCATCACCATCTTCACCACTTAGCATTCCACTCCCACTACATCACTTATGACAATAATGAGGATCAATTCATGTAAAAGAATATCACAGGCGATTTACATGCATCGATTGACATCGTATTTGCACGCAGTAGGTACGTTATTATAGGCCTAGTGACTTTTCCAGAAAAATAGCCTGTGTCTATTATGGTGAGGACTGCACCGCACTATACACCATCTATGATCATTATAATGAAATTATGATGATGATTATTATTACTGTCATATTATTATTGGAATCCTTAGTCTATAGGCTATTTATATCTGGATATAATTTAGTTTATTCCCCCTCCCACACTAAAACACAATTAGGCTATTCATTCACTCATTCATTAATTTCTCACAAGAGAGTGAAAAAAAAAAAAAAGCTAAATCATGTCATCAAGAAGAACGCGTGTAGGCCTTTAGACCATCATTATTTCCCCAGGTTTAGTATTGTAGCTAGTCTATCTTTAATGAGCCTTCTGCACATGTTTTAATACAGACTAACCTTGTGATGAACCCACGTTTCCCTTTATCAGTGCGTCTGACGTCATAGCTTTTAATTGAAAAAGTGACGAATAATAGTGATCTTGTAAGCAATTTCCAATTAATTTCGATTTAAGACATCAAGAATTTAACACAACGCAATGTTGTTTGTTATTAATATAATGCAACAATGAAAAGATTTACAGAAATTGATACAACTTTATTGCTATGTTAGAGAATAGCCTAAATAAGTGCATATTCTATTTACATTTATTTGTATGTGAAAAGGTGTGGATATTCCTACAAAGCAGTTAGGTTACCAGGCTATAGGCTACATTTAAAACTGCTCAATTTCATCACACCGACTATCTTACTAAATTAATGTAAAAACGAATATAACCAATAGACCATACAAATAAAACCCCTAGCAGTATCTGCATTACCAAAAGGACTGCTTTTAAATCACAAATAGGCCTATACATGTCATAGAGGCTATACAGGGCAATGTAGATCTATCCGCTCTTTCGATTATATAGGCCTAGGCTACAGTTGATCAGATCAGACACAGGTTCATTTGTCCCATAATTAGCCAACTTTATGTAGACTAGATCAATTCAAACACTTTAACACTGTATATATATCATTGATGCTCAGAATTGATGGCTGCGATATGGTAAACAGAGATCAGTGTCTGCAGCTAGCGGTAGGCTATGTAGCCTAAAATAAACTCATATCGACGTCTATTGAATAAGGAAGGCTTACTTTTCAATGCGAGGAAATTTTTCCTGGTTCTTTTGCCATCCAATGGAGGGCTGCGCATCCGCGTGGAAGGCAGCAGTTAGGGTTCCGGTATAGGATGAGAAGCATATGGCTAGCCTATAGAATAGGTTTTTACCGAGGAAATGAAATCCGATTATTTACCTATGAAGAGAGGACATGTGTCTGTACAGAAAACGATAAACGCTTCTCATCCCAAGTCCGCCTTCGAAGCACGCGGAGGCAGCCGCCGAGGCAGCCGGTTTCTAAAAGGCGCTGTCGATGGTCAAACCCCGAATCTGTTTTGGAACGATCCATGTTGAATTGGTGGTTTATTTCCGAGGTTGTGAGATCCCTTAACCGTTATTTCACTTGTCTCTCGTGAATGGAATACGAGATGGTATCTCTCTACGGATTATACATCAAAGCGCGCTCCTCCCGTGGCCCGTTAGTTTATCCATTGTGGCTCTCCTCCGTGCCTCTGTTGCTCTCACTACCCTGAGAGCATAGAGTTTTTTCTCTAAATGCTTCCTCCTCTGACAGTTCTCTCCTGCAGTGACGTCACTCCAGCAGCAAGCGGCCGAGTGACCAATCACAGACAGGCTACATAGAGGGAACGTGTGTGTGTGTGTGTGTGTGTGTGTGTGTGTGGTGTGTGTGTGTGTGTGTGTGTGTGTGTGTGTGTGTGTGTGTGTGTGTGTGTGTGTGTGTGTGTATGTATGTGTGTGTGTGTGTGTGTGTGTGTGTGTGTGTTGTGTGTGTGTGTGTGTGTGTGTGTGTGTGTGTGTGTGTGTGTGTGTGTGTGTGTGTGTGTGTGTGTGTGTGTCAGGTACAAGAGTGAGCATACACGTGTGAGTAAAGCATGCTTTGCGCGTATGCCATTATGTCAGAGAGCGCTTTTTCTATTCATTTGTAGGCTATAGGCTACTTGAAATAATATTACCTCCTGGTTATTACACTATATAAGAAAAAGGTCGAAGATTACCCCAAACTTGGTTTCTTAGGGCAAGGGGTAGGCTACAATTTGTTTGCATGGGTTTTACGCACGTTGGGTGACTTTTACTCAGGTTTATACCTGTGTGTGTGTGTGTGTGTGTGTGTGTGTGTGTGTGCTTTATGCACAATTGCACAATTAGGTTACAGAAATAACTAAACACCTCTTTAATACCCAAACCATTTACCCTTAAAAGCACCTAATAGAGACAAGCATTATGACAATGTTATTACAACACTATTAGTTTTGTTTATTAGCTGCATTTTCCCCGATTAACTCTGTATGAATGTTATTGGATGACGACATACTGAGCTAGGCCTAGTATTGCACATTCCACCTTTGAGTTTTGGTGAGGCAGATTTAAATTCAGCTAATTCGGAGTAAAGAGGGTGCTAGGATAGGCCTAACACCGAAGGAGAGAGAGGGAATCTATTGAAACGGGATTTTGCCTTGTAGTTCTGTTCTTTGATACTATAAGTGCTCAGTCTAAGATGTGCTCTGTGGTAGATGTGCTCAGTAAAGATGCGGTGTAGCTATTCACAATAAATGAACTATACATCTGGTAATGTCATTTCTATGTCTTTATCATATTTATTAGGCTATATTATCATAATTTTGAAGTATAGCATTTTTTTTCTCCAACCGTTTTGGCAAACTGTCCAAGTGGGCTATGGGTTAGTGCGTGCTATGTGATGAGACGTAATCAATGCAGCTTGCTATATCTTCATTTATCAGCTGAGCTATTTAGACCTGCAGTCTACACTTTTAGCATGAACATTTTCTTCTCACTAATCCCAATTTTTACCTTGGCACTCTCCAAGTTTCATGTTTGCAAGCAGATATCATACGCCACAAAGATCCAGTCCAGCAGTGTATGTAGGCTACTTTAATCCCATTGGCAATAACAATAGAGAAAATGCAATCATTTATGAAGGGTAAACGATTTTTATACTTCATGAACTGTCGTGATCTAATTTCTCTAAACTATCAAACCGATTGAAGTTTCAATTAAGTTTGCAATGTCACAGCCAACAAATCAATGTTAAAGTAACTCAAAAAGCTATTTGGACGATGTTTTGTCGGTATACAATTTTCCCCAGGCTTGGAAGACGAACATCTTGAACTTATCTCTGATCTCCTCTCTCCGTTTGGCCCCAGTCGGACAGGGAAGTAGAGAAAATATCATGCAGAGATACTGTAAAAAGTGCTTTATGTACCGTTTTGGATGGTGGACCAAACAAAGGTAATGCATGATTATACGAGCTCTCAGTGATGGAGCACCTCTCAGTGATGGAGCACTGATCTTAATATGTTTTAAATATAAATACATTTATTTGCAAGACAATGGCAATAAGGCATAAACATTTGCATTTTGTCTAATGCAAAAAAAATACTATTTTGTTACTGAAGGCATTCTAGTTTTTCTTTTTGGTAAAATCATATGGTTATACTTGTGTGAAGCAGATTGTCTTTACTTGGCTATTTACTCAATTAGATCACACACACACACACACACACACACACACACACACACACACACACACACACACACACACACACACACACACACACACACACACACACACACACACACACACACACACACACACACACACACATAGCTTCCTCTCTTATTTCTCATGTTTTTATTATTTTTAATTTTTCTTACCAGTTATACTTTTTATATTGAATACTGCACTGTTGGGTAGGGCTTTCAAGTGAAGCATTTCACTTTACTTGTACATGTGAAAATAAATGTTGAAACTTTAAATACACACACACACACACACACACACACACACACACACACACACACACACACTTTATCTCACACACATATGGAATTTCGAATGGATAAAAAAGCATGGATATTAGCCCATGTGTGTATCATATTCATTATCGATCATAGTCTAATGTCATGGACTAATGTCACGAGGGACTTTGAGGGGTTGATGTCTCAGGCAGTGACAGAACACGTCACTAAGGCAAAGAGAGCAGGTCAGTTCTTGACCTCTAAACCCTGGGTTTTGTTATAACAAAGTGGTCCTTTCACTAAGAGTCCGGTCTCTCCATGTAGAGAGGGTCATTTACGGTTAGATTAAGTGCTTCTGTTTCTATAGAAGGCCGTATTACTAGCTTGTTAACCAATTGTCCGAGCCATTGTCAGATAATGCATTATAAAATCGTTTATCTAAATCAAATGCATACAGTGATGTTACCCAGGTCAGCCTAAAAATGAACTCTTTCCATAGCCTATATTTACACATACATTAACTTGCTGAATCTCCAGATTAAATTGTTGAAGACACACACAGTTTAGGCTACATCTGTTGGCTATTTGTCAAATATATCCCAAATAGTAGGTTTTTCAATCAATAAATCGATGACATCGAATAATGCTGAAGTGCGTATAGGCTTTGACAGTAGGCTATTTTAATCTTAATTTTATGTCACTGTCCAGTGGCTTGACCGTCATCTGAAAAGAGAGGATAGGGCCTACAAGAAATATATGAATAGGCTTGAACAATGGTCCAACTGACTTGGGTTATACCGACATCTAGTGCCCGATTGATGTTTTTCATTCCTCATGTTATGATACTGTAAAGTCAATGGGATGTGCTCTAGTCATAACCTCTATAACGTTTGTAATCGAAAATGCAATATATAAGCTTAATTGGGCAATTAAGAGAATTTCGTAAATATTAGGCCTATTTCAATTTGTTTCAGCATTGTAATATAGGATTACGAATAGTTTGTGTCAGATGTTTTGTACTATATCAGAAATGATGGTAGTAAATCAACAAAGTTATGGTCGAGACACAAAAATCATAATCTTCAATAGATGGTTTATATTTTATATTTCTGCCCCAATGCATATTCTCATATTCTAAAAAAGTATACAAACTACAATCAATATTCTATCAAATATTGTATCTAATATGCAAATATAATCTACACTAGGCCTAGGAATTAGATTCACTGCACAAAGAGTACTTGTTTTGTTTGAAGAAGTAAAATGCAATATTTTCCATGTTTGGTGCAGCCAAGACTGTAAAATGAGTTGTATAGTCCTAAAGTAGCTTTGTTATTGCAGTTGCTTAACAAATTAATGAAAGTGACCTATACACTTCAACACTGTTCAATATGTAACTTTAGAATTCAAGTTGTGTTCACATGTGTTAGGTGAGAAATGGTCAGTGCACAGTTTCAGAGATCTATAATTATTTAGATTTTTATCATGATTATTAAATGATAATAAAATGTTTCATGTGTTTTCATTTGTTTTCATTATTACATGACTCCTTATAATAAACCAAAAAAATTTGACATATCGTCGAGACACGCCATTTCGATGCATGTGTGTGAGTCAGTTGTTATTCGTTGGTAAATTAGGCCAACAACAACAAGGTAACCCGGGAACGTGTGTGTATAGAGCAAAGTTGTTATTTAGAATAAATATTGATTAGGCCTATATGACACTGTCAAGCTTAATTTCCATAAGTAGAGTAAAATTGGATACATCATTCAGTGATTTATTTCATGCATGCACCATTATTATGTGTGCAAAAGAGGACATATTTTATTAGTTTAGTCTCTGTCTGGAATATTGTTGGGAGGGAAGCCTCACCACTAGTTTCCACCTGCCACAGTGCAAGAAGGGATGGGCTCCACCACAAACCTCCCTTAGCAGGTAGGTTACAGGCACAACTTAGGCCACATGGCCTTGAATAAATACATTAATTCTTACTGTGAATAGGCCTAGGCCTATTAATAAAGACAAAAATACAATATTTTCGTAAAAAGTTTGAGGAAGCCCAAACGAGAATTTGCTCCTTGAATAGGCTATGGGCCATTCATTGCACATCTGAAATGACTGCAGTGGGTGGGTTTATGATGGAAATATGACGGAAATCCTACTATAAAGTTAAACGAAACGATAACTATTTACTTACCCCTTCGAGTCCTCGAGTCCCTTAGCTCTGCTAGGGCACGTCATCAAGGGCAGGGAAAGAAAGGCTACAAAGTTTTCCGTATGGAATTTAGGTGAAGTCACTCCTCATGGAAGGGTATGAGTAAAACATTTCCAGTCCTTTGCCGCCATCTAGTGTATGAATCCATAAAGTCAAACAATTAAAATGGTGACGGCGACGGCGACGACTATTTATCAACATCTGGTTTCTACAAACGTATGTTCCATAATAGGCATACAACATTTGATGACCATCATCAAATTAGGAAATGGCAGATGTAGCCTAGCCAGCATAGGCTGGATTGCAAATGTTCATAAATGCGTGCAAAACATATCTGCTTTCCAGACCTGGATATTTTAGTTGGGTCTTTTGCCCATTTATTAGCAGCAAATATAAAAACAGCAAGAAATCCATACTGGCAGATTTAATTACCATCTGCCATATAATAGTTCCAGGGTTAACGGTGAACAAGAACCTTATGCGCTCCATACCTATGCATCCCTAATTACTGGTCACCTGTGTGTCTATATAGGCCTACATGTGACTATGACCCGTGACCCAACATAGTGCCCTCTACTGTAGGCTAGCCTACAAATTAAGTGGAATATACAAAAACAGACAAACTATAGACAGCACAACACAACAACTACATAAGTAGGTCAACGTGGCTCCTATAGCAGACATGGTTAACAAATCCATGTCCTTTTGTCGCTTTGTCTGAATTGCAACAGTTTCCACACTGCAACTCTCAGAGAACTGCTCGGCTACATGCAACAATATGGGGCAAGCACCATTGTCTTACATCAGATTGCATGACGGCCATCTGCACTGATCAGTTTTTACAGTAAATTATTTTCTTACAGATATTTCAAGATAGTGTGATGGATATTATTTAAACACAGACCTACGGAAAAGCTTAGAATCCACCTGTTCACCCCTCTGTCTCAGGCGCTTGCAGAGGGCCACGGAGAGGACCCCTGTCTGTCAACCTGCAATTACAGCCCAGCTACCAGGAAGAGGTGCTCTTTCTCCAGGCTAGTCTGAAGAATGCTAAAAGACGGCATGTCAGTTGGCAGGCCTACAAGACAACAATATGTATTTTGCATCTGCACAAATGTGTAGAAACCTAGTTTATGAAACTTTGTTTAATCTACACTGAGTGTACAAAACATTAGGAAACATTGCTCTTTCCATGACATAGACTGACCAGGTGAATCCATTTTAGTAATTTAGCAGATGCTCTTATCCAGAGCGACTTACAATTAGTGCATTAATCTTAAAATAGCTAGGTGAAACAACAACACATCACAATCGTATCAAGTACATTTTCCCTCAACAAAGTATTTACCTGCAAAGTCAGTGCTAGTGAGAAAAGCTATGATCCCTTATTGATGTCGCCTGTTAAATCCACTTAAATCAGTGTAGATGAAGGGGAGGAGAAAGCCTTGAGACAATAAGGATTTTAAAGCCTTGAGACAATTGAGACATGGATTATGTATGTGTGCCATTCAGAGGGTGAAGTGTCTTGACACAATTGTGGGAAGTATTGGGGTCAACATGGGCCAGCATCACTGTGGCATGCTTCGACACCTTGTAGAGTCAATGCCCCAACGAATTGAGGCTGCTCTGAAGGAAAAAGGGGGTGCAACTCAGTATTAGGAAGGTGTTCCTAATGTTTTGTACATTCTGTGTATAACCAGGCATAAAGTTCTGATAGACAGAAAACACTTGGAATAGCAGTTTTAATGAAGACTTCAATAACCTCTTGCACCAGGTATTTTTCTCTATGGGTGGTTCTGGGTTGAGATTGCAGGCTCTGGGGTGTGAGTTTATGGTGATGGAGAGACAGCGGGACAGTGAGGTGCAGATGAGCCATGCAGCAAACACAGAGCACCAGGCTCTGCTCCTGGAGAACCAAAGGCTGGTCCAAGCCCTGTGCTGTGTACGGGAAACTCTGGAGCAGCAGGAAGACTGGTGAACCTATTCATTGCAGCCATTCAAAGATGACTACACCAATTAAAAGCCTACTTGTTTACCCAATATTATACAAGAGTATAAACCCTGGGTCACTGACAAGGCCACTTATGGAAAACCCCCTGTGGCTCTCCTAAAACGTAGACGTTTCTGCAGCCCACTCTGACATGGGAGAGGCTTAAAGGACACTCCTGACCTGTAAAACGACTAATCAAAATCCAAAACCGACCCTTACCTTAACCAAAGGTGTGAGTTCACCCATCTTATTCACACTGTACACAAATGAAAGGACTAGCAGTAATCCTGATAACTGTTGTCATGTTTTCTAATGATACCACCATTCTTGGTCTGATGTATAAAGATGCTGATACTACTGTGTACAGGTCAGAGATTCAAAGGTTTGTCAAGTGGTGTGATATGCACCATCTCATCCTTAATGTAAAGAAAACGGAGGAGATGGTGTTTGCTGAGCTGGGAGGTCCAAGTAGAGAGTGTCTGCTGCAGAGTCCAACAACACCTCTATTTCCTACGTAGACTGAGGGTTTTTGGAGTTGACCAGAAGATAATGCTCCTGTTCTACCATGAGGTCATAGAGAGTATCCTGAGATATGACATCACAGTCAGGTTTGGCAATTTATCAGTCCAACTGAAATCCCAAATTGCCTGCCTGATACAAACTGCCATGAAGGCCATGGGTGTGAGGGCAACATCCCTCCCTGCAGACTATATTTGAACTTTATCAGACAAGCACAGAAAAGGTATTTCAGATCCCTCCCATGTACTTTACTCTGAGTATCAGTTCCTCCCCTCAGGCAGACACTATAGGGCCTCCATACTCAACTGGTAGACCG